>NC_057795.1:618316654-618327074 GCF_018294505.1 Triticum aestivum
GCCGGGACCCGAGGACATAGAGTTTTGACATCTAACCCAGCTTGCGTGTTAAAGGGGGGGTGCCTAAGCATCGCGACTCAGGGCTCCTACCAGTTCTCCGGCCCTCACCCTCTGGTCTGCCCATGGCATCGCACCCCGGCATGCCAGCGACGGCTGAGACCAGCCCGAGAGCCGGGACCCGAGGACGTAGAGCATCGACATCTAGCCAAATTTGCAGGAACACACTCCAAGATAGGCCCCAGTGCCGAGCGCAACCCGCCTTGGGGTGGGCCCCCGTGAGTCCCGAGCTGGATCACGGGTGAACCAGCACACCTCGCCAGGCCTTTCACGCCTCGCCGCCTCTCTAAGGCAACTAACGGCTAACCGTCGTTTGTCGTGATGAACTCTCGTTTCTTCTGTGATGAGCCTGCAGGGTTCCCCCAGGAGCATCGTCATGCGAGGCCCCCACAGTGTCTTCTTCACCCTCGTCCACGCAAACTGCTTGCACATTAAAGGGGGGGTGCCTGAGCATCGCGACTCAGGGCTCCTACTGTTCTCCAGCCCTCACCCTCTGGCCATGTCCATGGCATCACGACCTGGCATGCCAGCGACGGCTGAGACTCGCTCGAGGGCCGGAACCCGAGGACGTAGAGCAGAAAGGGGAGCGAGGGCGAGAGGGGAGAAGCACGTGGTGACCTCGCCAAACAACCCTCCGACGGCCAAGACACGGACTTAGCTCCGCACCAGGAAGCGTTCCTGACCCTCGAGATAAGTCACTCTCCGGGAACACTAGCTATCGCAGCACCGTCCCCGCACCTCATACCATTCCATCTTAGCAACGTCGCTCTCCTTTCTCACCGAATGATGGCTGCTTGAGCGCCAAGGGGGACCTCCTGAGCATCGCGACTCAGGGGCTGTTACCGGGCCCTGGGCCGCTCACCTCCTGGCCTTGACCACGGCATCGCGACCTGGCATACCAGCGACGGCTGAAGCCGCCTTGGGACTGGGACCTATCGGCGCAGAGCACCAAGCCCTCACGAGGTCTGACAGGAAGAAACTAAGCTAAGACGGAATATCCACTTCGCACTACTTCATAATGAGGATCATATTGACAAAAGGAGCTACAGACACCTTACAAGCCCCCCACGGGGTGTGTTCTTGGCTCCTCGCAGGGACAAAAGACGCATATCCTAAGGAGTCCTAACTACAGGAACCGCCATAGTAGACGCCATCATCAATAGTGGGCCGTTAGGCACCAGCGCCAACCTCATCCAGATCAGAGACGACGGTGGTCTAATGAGCCCGTCCTGCTTCGAGAGCGGCGCAGGCTCGGGGGCTCGTAGCTGTCGTCGCTCGTCTCCGGAGTCGCGAAGGGCTCGGCGGAGTCGCTGGATCCTCCGGCACCCCCGCCGCTTGAGGAGCTACCGGAAGAGCATGCGGCGGCAGGCCCGGTCCCAGCCGCTCCAGAGCTTCTGCCACTGCCTCTGGGATAGCACTCCAGCCGGCGCCCTTCTTCGTCGAAGACCTTGAAGAGCATCACGAAAGCGCCATCGAACTCCAGGTGGATCACGAGGGCGCCCCTCGCCTTGCAAACCCGGGTGATCTCGCCCCAGCCCCGGGTCATGAAGACCTTACCTGGGGCGACGACCTCGACATCCGCATCGGTCGCTGGAGTCTGGCAATCGACATGCTTCAGCCAAAGCCTGAAAGGCCCCCTCGGCGAAATCTCGAAGGCAAAGGAAGGAGGAAGGCGAATCCAAGATAGAGGAGGCATGGCAGCGTGGAGCACGAACTCTCGGGAGGAGCCCTCGGCGTGGACTCCAGGAGGGACAACGCGCACCGCCGTGACTCGCCGGCGCCGACGGCGGCGTCGTCCATGGCGCACGACACCAGCCCCTACAGGGCCCCCATGGTGGGCGTACAGAGGCAGCGGGAACCCCGGCGGCAATCACTCGCACCAAGGCCTCGACACCTCCTGCCACATGCCCTCATCTCGGCGGCAGAGGACCAACCGCTTCTTCGGCGGAAGCGGATCAGGACCCTCTCGGGGGGCCTTTCCTTTCTCTTCTACGGAGAACCGGCGGATGGGTGCCATCAGCGTGAGACGGAGTAATGGTGAAGATGAAGAAGAGGGGGAGTAGCAGAGGAAGATGAACTAGAATGGCTCGCGCCGTTCCATACTTATAGCCGGAGGAGGCCAACCGTCGGCTTCCATGATCGCAGGTAATCATGACCCGTTTTTGCATGCAGGGACTTGTCAGTTCATGCAGTTGCCGAGGCGTCGTGGGGGAGCGAAGCCGCCCACGTCCAATCAACCGCCACACGACGCCCAAGGCCGCAGGCTGTTAGGGCCCGCGACGCTTCGCACTTGCCCTTTCGCCTCTCTGCTCGGCCAAGTTCGGGCGCGCCTTGGGCCCGGGGGCTACTGTCGGCGTTCTGGGAACGGGGGTCCCCAGACTTGCCTGCCTGCGGCCTGCGGCGTGGCTCAAAGGGGGCCTAGCATGGCCCATCTTCATCAGCACAAGCTCAAGACCCTCACGAGGGGCCAAGCCTCGCGGGGCGGACGACAAGGAGCTTCCTCAGGCACGGCCTCGTCAGGCTGGCTCACGAGGGGGCGGAGAGTTCAAGGCGGGGTACCTCGCGAGGTGCCCATGACGCAAGCCATGACGACCAAGGGCACCAGCCATGCGCCAGCCCGTGTAGTGTCCTTCTTTCCTCTTTGGTGCAAGGGGAGCAAGCGCAGGCGAGAGCATCAAGCAAAGGCATCCATTTCGGTGCAACAAGACCAAGACCAGTCCAACGGCAGGATGGAGGTCACCGTGGAGCCCAAGTCGGCGTCACCACCAGAGCCTTTGACAGGCGAGGACCAACTTTAGTCAGGATAAGTGTACTAGATGTTCCCCTTCAAATTGGCCAATTGTTGGCGCCCTTCCCGCTCAATATTTGGGAAGAGGCCAGGGCCTTCGCCTATAAATAGGACTAGCCACCCATAGGGTAGGGGCATCTGAAGAGGAAGCTGAAGATAAGATAGGCATATAGAATCAACCCTTCCAAGAGGGCAACACTACCACAAGAACAGACCCACGCGAGGCTATTCTTCCTTGTATTGTTCATCATCAGCCCAAGAGGCAATCCACCACGCCACACACTGGAGTAGGGTATTACACCACAATGGTGGCCTGAACCAGTATAAATCCTGTGTCCCTTGTGTTGTTCTTCTCGTAGTTTAGATCCTAGCGATTCGGCAAGGAACCGGTAGGTAGAAGGCGAAACCTCCGCGTGCACCCCAGTGTTCGAACCTCAAGGGTCTGCCGAAACCCTAAATCCGTCAGCGGCAAGAGTGGAACAAAACACCAGGCATAAGGCCGAGTCTTCCACCCTTTACCAAGTATATAGATGCATTAATTAAATATGAGATATTGTGATATCCCAACATAATCCTGCTACATAAGCCGCTGGCGGAGAAAGCTCGAAGAGCTCCCATCATGGAGCAATCTTCAACTTCACCTGCAACTAACAACGCTATAAGAGGGGCTGAGCAGAAGCAGTAACATAGCGAAACAACGGTTTGCTAGGAAGGGTGAAAAGGTTAGAGGCTGACATGGCAATTTGGGGGGCTTGATAAACAAGTGGTAGGAAGCGCGACATAACGACAGCATCGAGAAAACTAGCATAGCAATGATAGTAGTGAGATCCAAGGTGACGGTCATCTTGCCTGAAATCCCGCTAGGAAGTAGAACGAGTCCATGAAGAAGATGAAGCCACGAAGACGAACCAAGCGTAGACGAACGAATCCTCACGATCGCAACGAAACAGGAACTAACGAGAAGGAGCACAACCGGAAAGAAGCAAACAACAAGGTAAACACACAACACATAACAAGACATGATGCACAACCAAGTATGATGCATGACAAGGTTAAATGTTGTTAACATGGCAAGAGGTGAAGCATAATAAACTACATATCTAGGCAAGTTTAAACGAGGCCGGAACAACAAACAACAATTCCGGAAAAACCTCATAAGCATATTTCGAATTTGGTACAGTTCTGCCCTATACACAATTTTAATGTTGTTAAACAGCAAAATAAAGTGCAGCAAGTAAATCTATGCATTTTTCCACCCTATTTACATATAAAGTTTATTAAATTTGGAGCTACGATTATTTAGATATGAATTAAACCATTTTAGCAAGTCATTTAAACAAATTTAAACAAACAACATTTTAAACATTTTAAACATGGATGAAAGTGGCATATTATTAATCTACACAAAATTCTAAGCATTTTACATATATAAGTTTTTACATATGATGCACATATCATGAGTTATTATATGCATGAAGTGCAAGGGGGTTTCTGCAAATCTGTTAATCCTGGGTTAATAGCCAAAGTCGCAGATCTGAAAAAAAATGCTACGGGCCGAATCTGCTGTCCCAACAGTGCACATGGGGGGCACTGGATCTGATGCTCACCATGGGCTTGGCCCGGATCTGGAGTTGGGCCGGAAGGGGGCGCGCGGAGCTGGGCCTCGCGGGCGAAGGGAGCTGGGCCTGCGCGACTGTGACCCAGCCGATGCTCGCGGTCAATGGGAACTGGATCGAGCTTGACGCGGCAAAGAACGAACAAGACGGCGGCACTAGAAGAAGAGTATTCGCGGGCGCGTGCTGGGACTTGCAGCGGCGGGCGCGGCGGAGGAGGCCCGAACGGTGAGGTCGTCGGGGCCCTGGGCGGTGGAGGCAGCCGGAGGAAGCGGATCCGGGCGGCGAGGCGAGGACGAAGCTCCTGGGCATCGGGGCTCCATACCCGGCGCTGAACACAGAGAGGGAGAGAGAGAAACGTGAGCGGGAGAGAAGAGAGCGGAAGGGAGAGATGGAGGGCAGGGGCGCCACAACCTGGTGGTGCTCGCCGGAGCAACGGCGACGAGGAGGAAGACCTCGGGTGGCGACTGAGGGAATGGACAGGGCCGAGCGGCTCCACGGGACGTCCGCGGCTGCGGGAGCGGATGAAGACTGTTGCGTTCGCCGGACATCCAGGAGGCAGTGGAGGAAGAGCACACGCGAGCTGCGGCTGGATGGTGGGGAAGACGAGGAACATGATGGTGGTGGTTGGGTTCGCCGGCAGCAACGAAGCCGTGGAGAGAGGAGCAAACGGGAGGAGCTCCCTCTCGGTCGGGGCAGCAGGGATTTCTTGCTGGTTGGATGGCTGTGCAGATCGGGGGAGGAGGCTGCGGGAGCTGGTTGGAGGAAGGTAGGTGGGCTGATTGGGGATGGATCCCGAGGGGGATTCGGTGGAGTGGCGGCAGCGGCGGTTGGGAGGATGGGACAAGAGGCTAGATTTTAGGGATTGGTCTAGGGTTGGACTAATATATAGAGAAATGGAATTAAGTTAGACCCTATGATTTAGATCGGACGGTCAAGAAAATAGGTTAGGAGAGTCAAAGAAGAAATTGAAGATGTTTTATAGATGTTAGGGGATGATCCGGATCCAACGGTAACGATAGCCCGGGTCGGGTTCGGGGAAGGTTTCGAACGCGTGCAAGGGGTTGGTGGACATTTAGACGAGAGGGGAAAACAAAGACAATGGGGTCTGACGAAAGGCCATGGGGACAAGGGGGTTTTGTTGGTCTCGGAGAAAGAGAGAAGAGAGGGGTCCAATTGGTCTGAGAGAAGGACAAGCGGTCTGACAAGAGGGAAACAAAGACAAAGAGAGAAGCGGTAACTACGAACGACTACGAGGTTTTATGAAAACATGCGGATGCAATGCACATGATGCTATGATATGAAATGCAAGACATGAACAAAAAGCAAAACAAAAGACAAAAACCCAACCACGAAGGAAATATCATATCGCATCTCCGGAAAAGGCAAGAGTTGGAGTTACGAATGTGGAAAATTGTATCCGGGGCGTTACAACACTCCACCACTACGAGAGGATCTCGTCCTGAGATCTAGGAACAAGACGGAAGAGAAAGAGGAAGAGGTGAAGTAAGAATGCAAGAGAGAAGATGAACAATGTCGAGAGCACTCGGTAGAAAATAGAAACAAGGAACACCATGTGAACCTTGGAGGATGCAAAGCTATGAATGACGAGTACAATGGACAAGAAGGAATTGAAACCACTCTGGTTGAAACGAGATAAATAAAGAATAAGGACGATCAAATTCGGACATCACTCCGGTTGAAAAGGGATGCAAGACTTGATAAGGTGAAAGAAATTGAGTGAGAACACAACACTCCGGTTAAATGGATAAGCTTGAAAAGAACACGATCCTCACAATTCGAGATGATGAGTGAAGAGAGCAACATCACAATGCCTCCGAAAAAAGAATAGAAGATGGACCAATGGAATAACAGAATGGAGAAGAAAATGACAACTTCTGCCACAAACGAGCTAAGAAAGCCTCCTTGCAAGAAGGTTAGAACGGGGTTGTTGGAAAACTAGCAACGAGAAGAATAAGCTTGAAGTGGGCTTATGGGAACATCTCAACACTTGAGGTGAAATTCTGCCACTAACGAAAAACAATTGCTTGTTTGAGATCAAAGAAGAGATGAAAACTTCTTCCACCAAGATGATAGAGAGATAACTTGGACCATTGATAATCACCACAATAGCAACATTCCTTAGGGAAGGCTTTAGGTGAAATATGACACAAGATAACTCCAACGAAGAGATTAATGGATTTAAAATACCTCATTCTTGACAACTATATGAATCATGAAACATGAAGGAAATTGTCAAGAGTGACATAACACCACCTCGAAAGCTAAGGTAGAAAGAATTGCCCTTCGAAATGCAAGAAGAAGAATACTTGGATGCCTCAAAACAAAACATTTGTTGAGCACCATGTTTAATTATGAGTATAGCTTGGCGGGTCATAACTTCGAGAGAAAACCTTGAAGAACAATTGAAGAATGAAAAGAATCCTTGACGAACCACCATGTAGAGCCTCCATGAAGAACTCCGGTAATAAAAGGATGATAGAAATAAAGAGAGGTTGAAAATACAATGTGAAGCCTTGTAATGATTTAGATGGAGCTTCGGGACGAGTTAATTGAGAGCATGGAACTCCAGAAACAAAAGATGAAGCATCTCGAACCGAGAATGTGATATGATGAACAACTCTGGAAAGAAGAAACTAGATCACTTGGATGAAACAATAATAAGAATTACGTTATGCCTATCCTTCACCAAGTTAAATTGATGACAAGCAACAGATTTGGCATACTACTTATTCTCGTAGAAAGGATTAAGAGAGATATAGCGTAAACTTGAGAAAGTCTTCATGAACCACCGGTAGATTGGAAAGAACGAATGAATTGAATGATAATCAAGGAAAAAGAATCTTGAACGAACCACCGTAAGAATCCAAAAATGGCTGATGAAAGATAATGAATCACCAGGAAGAATTAGAAGAACGAATATGCTAGAGGGAATTTAGATGCACAAGAACGAAGAGATAACGAGCTGATTAAAGAACACTTGAACGAAGCACCGGGATAACTAGAGAACGATAGCTGGAATGATGGCCTCCGGTGAAAAGAAATGGAAAAACAACTCCTGACATACTCCGGATGGGTAAGAGAACAATATCTGACCAAAGGAATAATTCGCGAGGATAACATGAAGCTAGAACCACGAAGCTTCGAGAGAATGGACAAGATTTAGAGGAAAGACTCTTCTTCGGTCTTCAAATGTTGAGAATGATGATGAGAACCACCATGAATTATTGAGGCACTCCGGAACAATGAAGAATAGAAAGGTTGAATCAACGATGAAAGAATTTGGAAGATCTTGGACAAAGGCATATGACTGATGAAATTCATTCTTACGTCAAACTTGAAAATAATTTGAGAATAACCCCGGGGGAATTAGAAGAGTCAGGTAAGATCCTGGAAAAAGACCTGTGGGTTAGGGCCCACTAAAAAAACATCGTTGAAGGATTGCTTGAAATAGAGATTGCACCAGTAGAATTAAATAGCTTGAATGAGAGAAAAACCTTGAAGTAACTCGAACGGATTAAGAATGGCAACACAAGTCTTGTGAGATATCTTCAGCACTCCAGAACAAATGAATAGGAAGAAGTGAATGATTAAGAGGTGCATCGGCATGATAAAGCATTAGAAACGAGGAAAGGATATGATCGACAAGGCTTGAATTGAAACCACCAGAGAAGAAAAGAGAACGAAGAATAATAAACTTGAAGCTCCGTTAGTATCTTCCTGAGAATCACCGGTTAAGAGCATTGACGGAAAATAATGGAGAGACTTCCCATCAATAAAAGGATACATGATTAAGAAATCTGAGTCCTTGAAGAAAAAGGGTGGGAGGGCGGGAAAACAAAGGCAACTTGGGGACGGATGAAATAAACACCGTTGAGAAAACTTAGAATTGATCTTGCGGATGGGAAAAATGATGGGATCCACTTGAAGAAAAGCACACCGGTTGGAAAAGAATTGACATGACGACCTCGATGATCAAGAAAGATTAGTATTCACATAGGGATATGAGAACACCGTTTAGGAATGGTATGGAATCAACACTTGACATTGAAGCAACTCGAATACCACAAATAAAACAAAACAAAGGATTTGGCTTGCAGAATAAGCCGGAACAAACATATGATACAGATTTCGTCCGAAGTTTTCGTGGTGGGGCCCACACGGGCTCGATCGTACAGCACCATCATGTACAAGGCAGTGCACATGACATACGAAGCGTCCCCGAATTGGCATAGCCAAGGATTCTTTAAGACACAATGAGACCATTGTAAAAATGATCGTGGATAGGTGGACCAATAGACGTCGAACTCCAATCTCATATCATGCATCCGTCGAAAAGATATTCTAGGAGCTACTTGAATTCCCACCTATAAAACTCCCAAAACTTTCTGGTTATGCAATCTGGTGTTGGGGATACAGGGGAAACAATAAATATCTCACCCAAACTAACAATACCTACATCCAAGCTATATCCATCCGTCAACACATAACCAAGAAAACTCCGGAAATCATGTACCTCAACCTTCATAAAGCATCCGTTATACGAGCTATGGCAATACTCCCGAACTCCCCAGTACTGGGTGGCGTCGAGGTTATCTCACCAACAACTGCATAAAAGAGATTTTCGATGTCGGCAAAACTCAGGTATTCCAGAACTGCAACGATAAAATTATGACGACAACACCTCGGAGCTCAACTCCCCGGGACACTGCCACAACCCCTAAATGTCAGGAGGCACCAAGAACAATGTTCTCATCATAAGAATATCAGAATGATCCCAAGATACCTGCGTGATCCTAAAAAAAATTTAGTGAAATTTGAGGAGAGGAAAGACAAAACATCTACGTCAGGAGGCCTCACCAGAGCGACGAAGGGACTGAGGAGTAAAAAGAATCCTACTCTCCGATATATATAATCCTAAGACTCAAAACATTTTTGTTCTAGACTCAACAACGCCAACGATTCGATCAAGCAGGGGGCTCCTAAGTCGGGGATGGCTCTGATTACCAACTTGTCACGTCCAATATGCGATACTATCCCAAAGAGACTCGAAGGTCCCACCAAGGATAGAACCGCATATTGAAATGCTTTTGCAAGGTGGATATCATGACATCAACATTACATAATAGATGGGGATACAACAAGAGGCATGGAATGCCACACGAATACAACAATACATCATACACAATAGCATCATCCGACTACGGATGAAACACAAACAGAAACTCAAGCGACATCCACCCTGCTAGCCCAGGCTGCCGACCTGGAACCTATCCCTTGATCGAAGCAGAAGTAGAAGAAGAACTCAACGCAAACAAGCATCTCTCTCGCGTCATGATCATCACATAGCCTGTACCTGCAACTGTTGTTGTAGTAATCTGTGAGCCACGAGGACTCAGCAATCCCATTACCATGGGTATCAAGACTAGCAAAGCTTAATGGGAAAGGAAGGGGTAAAATGGTGAGGTTGCAGCAGCGACTAAGCATATATGGTGGCTAACATACGCAAATGAGAGCGAGAAGAGAAGCAAACGGAACGGTCGTGAAGCTAGCAATGATCAAGAGGTGATCCTGAACTCCTACTTACGTCAAACATAACCCAAAACCGTGTTCACTTTCCAGACTCCGCCGAAAAGAGACCATCACGGCTACACACGCGGTTGATGCGTTTTAATTCGGATCTGGTGTCAAGTTATCTACAACCGGAATCAACAAATTCCCATCTGCCACATAACCGCGGGCACAGCTTTCGAAAGTTTATACCCTGCAGGGGTGTCCCAACCTAGCCCATGATAAGCTCTCGCAATCAACGAAGGATATACCTTCTCCCAGGAAGACCCGATCAGACTCGGAATCCCGATTTACAAGACATTTCGACAAAGGTAAAACAAGACCAGCAAAGCCGCCCGATGTGCCGACAAATCCCGATAGGAGTCGCACG
>NC_057795.1:618327355-618378156 GCF_018294505.1 Triticum aestivum
AAATAAAGATGACCCTCGGGCTCCGGAAACCCAAGGGAAAAAGGGCTAGGTGAGGCAAATGGTAAAACCAAGGTTGGGCCTTGCTGGAGGAGTTTTATTCAAAGCAAACTGTCAAGGGGGTCCCATAAATCACCCAACCGCATAAGGAACGCAAAATCAAGGAACATAACACCGGTATGACGGAAACTAGGGCGACAAGAGTGGAACAAAAAACCAGGCATAAGGCCGAGTCTTCCACCCTTTACCAAGTATATAGATGCATTAATTAAATAAGAGATATTGTGATATCCCAACATAATCCTGTCCATCATGGAGCAATCTTCAACTTCACCTGCAACTAACAATGCTATAAGAGGGGCTGAGCAGAAGCAGTAACATAGCCAAACAACGGTTTGCTAGGAAGGGTGAAAAGGTTAGAGGCTGACATGGCAATTTGGGGGGCTTGATAAACAAGTGGTAGGAAGCGCGACATAATGACAGCATCGAGACAACTAGCATAGCAATGATAGTAATGAGATCCAAGGTGACGGACATCTTGCCTGAAATCCTGCTAGGAAGAAGAACGAGTCCATGAAGAAGATGAAGCCACGAAGACGAACCAAGCATAGATGAACGAATCCTCACGATCGCAATGAAACAGGAACTAACGAGAAGGAGCACAACCGGAAAGAAGCAAACAAAAAGGTAAACACACAACACATAACAAGACATGATGCACAACCAAGTATGATGCATGACAAGGTTAAATGTTGTTAACATGGCAAGAGGTGAAGCATAATAAACTACCTATCTAGGCAAGTTTAAACGAGGCCGGAACAACAAACAACAATTCCGGAAAAACCTCATAAGCATATTTCGAATTTGGTACAGTTCTGCCCTATACACAATTTTAATGTTGTTAAACAGCAAAATAAAGTGCAGCAAGTAAATCTATGCATTTTTCCACCCTATTTACATATAAAGTCTATTAAATTCGGAGCTATGATTATTTAGATATGAATTAAACCATTTTAGCAAGTCATTTAAACAAATTCAAACAAACTACATTTTAAACATATTAAACATGGATGAAAGTGGCATATTATTAATCTACACAAAATTCTAAGCATTTTACATATATAAAGTTTTTACATATGATGCACAGATCATGAGTTATTATATGCATGAAGTGCAAGGGGGTTTCTGCAAATATGTTAATCCTGGGTTAATAGCCAAATTCGCAGATCTGGAAAAAAACGCTACATGCCGAATCTGCTGTCCCAACAGTGCACAGGGGGGCGCTGGATCTGATGCTTACCATGGGCTTGGCCCGGATCTGGAGTTGGGCCGGAAGGGGGCGCGCGGAGCTGGGCCTCGCGGGCGAAGGGAGCTGGGCCTGCGCGGCTGTGACCCAGCCGACGCTCGCGGTCAACAGGGACGGGATCGAGCTTGACGCGGCAAAGAACGAACAAGACGGCAACACTAGAAGCAGAGTCTTCGCGGGCGCGTGCTGGGACTTGCAGCGGCGGGCACGGCGGAGGAGGCCCGGACGGTGAAGTCGTCGGGGCCCTGGGCGGTGGAGGCGGCCGGAGGAAGCGGATCCGGGCGGCGAGGCGAGGACGAAGCTCCTGGGCATCGGGGCTCCATACCCGGCGCTGAACATAGAGAGGGAGAGAGAGAAACGTGAGCGGGAGAGAAGAGAGCGGAAGGGAGAGATGGAGGGCAGGGGCGCCACAACCTGGTGGTGCTCGCCGGAGCAGCGAGGACGAGGAGGAAGACCTCGGGTGGCGACGGAGGGAATGGACAGGGCCGAGCGGCTCCACGGGACGTCCGCGGCTGCGGGAGCGGATGAAGACTGTTGCGGTCGCCGGACATCCAGGAGGCAGTGGAGGAAGAGCACACGCGAGCTGCGGCTGGATGGTGGGGAAGACGAGGAACGTGATTGTGGTGGTTGGGTTCGCCGGCGGCAACGACGCCGTGGAGAGAGGAGCAAACGGGAGGAGCTCCCTCTCGATCGGGGCAGCAGGGATTTCTTGCTGGTTGGATGGCTGCGCAGATCGGGGGAGGAGGCTGCGGGAGCTGGTTGGAGGAAGGTAGCTGGGCTGATTGGGGATGGATCCCGAGGGGGATTCGGTGGAGTGGCGGCGGCGGCGGTTGGGAGGATGGGACAAGAGGCTAGATTTTAGGGATTGGTCTAGGGTTGGACTAATATATAGAGAAATGGAATTAAGTTAGACCCTATGATTTAGATCGGACGGTCGAGAAAATAGGTTAGGAGAGTCAAAGAAGAAATTGAAGATGTTTTATAGATGTTAGGGGATGATCCGGATCCAATGGTAACGACAGCCCGGGTCGGGTTCGGGGAAGGTTTCAAACGCGAGCAAGGGGTTTGTGGCTGTGCAGAGAGGGTGTGCATTTAGACGAGAGGGAAAAACAAAGACAATGGGGTCTGACGAGAGGCCACGGGGACAAGGGGGGGGGGGTTTGTTGGTCTCGGAGAAAGAGAGAAGAGAGGGGTCCAATTGGTCTGAGAGAAGGACAAGCGGTCTGACAAGAGGGAAACAAAGACAAAGAGAGAAGCGGTAACTACGAACGGCTACGAGGTTTTATGAAAACATGCGGATGCAATGCGCATGATGCTATGATATGAAATGCAAGAAATGAACAAAAAGCAAAACAAAAGACAAAAACCCAACCACGAAGGAAATATCATATCGCATCTCCGAGCTCCTCCTGACTCCAGCGACGAGCGACGACAGCTACGAGCCTCCGAGCTCGCGCCGTGCCCGAAGCAGGGCCGGCGCGCCCGGCGGTCGACACAGCTGATGTGGATGAGGTTGGTGCTGGCCTAAGACGGCCCACTGTTGATGATGGCGTCTGTCGCCATGGTTCCTGTAGTTAGGACTCCTTAGGATTTACGTCTTTTGTCCCTGCGAGGAACCAAGAACACACCCCGTGGGGGCTTGTAAAGTGCCTATAGTTTCTTTCGTTAATATGATCCTTATCGTGAGGCAGTGTGAGGTGCTCGTCCCGCCTTAGCTCAGTTCTTCCTTTCGAACCTCGCGAGGACTTGATGCTCTGCGCCGACAGGTCCCGGTCCCCAGGCAAGCTTTTGCCGTCGTTGGTATGCCAGGTCGTGATGCCGTGGTCAAGGCCAGGAGGTGAGCGGCCTGAGGTCCAGTAAGAGCCCCTGAGTTGAGATGCTCAGGAGGTCCCCCTTAGCGCTCAATCAGCCATTGTCCGGTGAGAAAGGAGCGCAACGTTGCCAACACGGGGCTGCATTAGGTGCAAGGTTGGTGCTGTGATATTTAGTAGCTCCAGAGGATGACTTATCTCGAGAGTCTGAAGCCACTCCTTGGCGCGGCGCCAGGCCCGCGCGTCGGCAGCTGAGGAGTTGCCTGACGAGGTCCTCGCGAGCCTCTTCCCTCTTGCCTTTACTCCCCTTCGTGCTCTACGTCCTCGGGTCCCGGCCCTCAAGCGAGCTCAGCCGTCGCTGGTATGCCAGGTCGCGATGCCGTGGACAAGGCCAGGAGGTGAGGGTTGGAGAGCCAGTAAGAGCCCGTGAGTCGCGATGCTCAGGCGCCCCCCTTTAACGTGCAAGCGGTTCGCGCGGACGAGAGGGAAGGAGACACTGCGAAGGTCTCCCTTGACGTTGCTCCCTAAAAAGATCCTGCGGGCTCATCACAAGGAAAACGAGAGTTGCTGTTACAATTGCCAGCCAGCTACTGGTTGCTCTGGAGGGGTGACGAGGGCATTGAGGGCCTGGTGAGGTGGCGCCGTGCGGGGTTGCCGCGACCAGAGCTCAGCCACTCAGGTTTGTCGATGTTGCAGGGACGGACCCATGCGCAAGCGTCATGCCGTTAGGGAGCAGCTCCATAAGTTGGTGTCAATCGAGCGGGCGATTACGTCGGGCACGTTAATTATGAAGGAGCAAATCCATTTAGATAGATGTAGGAAGAGGGCAAACACCGTTGGGTCAGGCCTGAGTGGCTTGGGGATAATGCAGCCCGAGGGGCGCCCCAAATAAAGCAAGCTAAGAACATGAACAAAAGGGATACATGCCACAGGGACGGATCCACGCGGCCTGGGAATGATGCAGCCCTGAGGGCGCTCCCAGCTGAAAAATGAAACTCGAAAGATGTCACCTGATGGTGTTGAAGATGAAGGGATGCTGAAGTAGCAACGTCGTATGCTGCGGGAGCCAATCTTCACGAGCCCCCAGGCCCAGGAGCCTCGGGAGGCTCCTGAGGCGCTGGTGGCTCCTCGCGGACCATTTCCATCTCTGCCAGGACTGTGGAACGCCTGGCCGCCTGGGCCTCCAGGATGATCCTCATGAGGCGCTGGCGCACAACAGCCGTGTTCGGCAAGCCGTAAGGCATGCGAACATAGCTGTGGGGTGGACCTTCACAGCGTCCCACACGTGAAGGCCAGAGGCGCTCCTGAGAGGCGGCTCGGTTGAGCCCTGGTATGTCGATGCACACGCGCAGCCCACCATCCTCGCCGAGATGGGGAGCTACGGCGGGTAAGCGGCGGCTGCCACTTATGACTCTTGAGTCCAGCAGCTTCTGAATAATCTCGCTGACGACCTCCCGAGGGTTTGGCCCTCCTTGCCTCGCTCTTGCCTGAGGGAAACGTGCTTTGAAACACGTCTCCAAGTGGTGCCCGAGTGCCTCCCTCGTGATCTTAGCAAAGTCGATGGCCCTCCAGGAGAGAGCCCCCGAGCCTTGCTCGAGGAGGGCAACGGGCGCGCCTTCCTATGCGATAGAAGGAGGCGCCCTTGGAACGGGCGCGGACTCTGAGGGGCTTGCCTCCCGAGGGCTCTGACCAGGCGACGCCTTATTCTTCTTAGGGACTGCCTCGGGAAGCCTTCCGCCCCTGTGATCTGGGTCTTCAATTGATGCGGCTTGAAATGCACGCTCCAAAGAACACACTGCATCTCTCTCTTCACAAGGCACTGTGATGACTCCACCACTTCCTGGCATCTTTAGGACATTGTAACCATGATGAGTCACGGCCATGAACTTGGCCAGAGCTAGGTACCCGAGGATGGCATTGTACGGTGGGCGGATGTGCGCGACGTCGAAGTCAATGAGCTCAGTGCGGTAGTTGTCGCGCTTCCCGAAGGTGATAGGAAGGCGGACCTGCCCTATTGCGACCGTGGAACCATCAGTAACTCCTGAGAAAGGCTTGGTTGGCTGAAGCTGGTTGTATGGCACTTGGAGATTGTTGAATGTCTCGACGGACAGGACATTGAGCCCTGCCCCGCCATCGATGAGGGTCCTGGTGACTTGCACATTGCTGATGATCGGGGAGCAAAGCATCGGGAGGACTCCGGCTGTGGCTGCGCACTTGAGCTGATCCGCTGAGCTGAAAGTGATGGCGCATGCTGACCACCTGAGGGGGCGCGTGGCTTCGAGCTTGGGGAGGACTGCATTCACTTCGCGAGCAAACTGCTTGAAGATGCGCTGAGAGGCTGGGGCTTGAGCTCCGCCCAAGATGCAAGCGATTGTGCGTGGCTCCTGGAAGCCCCCAGCCCCCTCGTCCTGATGATGGTCTTCGTTCCTCCTTGGCTGTGGTGGCAGAGGAGGGAGGCCCACGTTGCCTTGCGGACGATCCTCACGAGGCTAATCCCTCCAGCCTCCCTCGCGAGGCTGATCCTGCCAGCGGTCCTCGCGAGGTCGGTCGCGCCACCCTTGGCGAGGGCCACGGTCTTCCCATCGTCCTCCACCTCTTCCTCCTCCTCGGCCATAGCCCCGGTTGTTGCGCTCGGGGCATCGGCCGACACGCATGTCCTGCACGGCCCTGAGATCTTGGCATTCGTTGGTGTTGTGGGTGTGGAGGTCGTGGTACATGCAGTACCGGCTGCCTTTGGATGACTCATGCTGATCCCTTCCCCGCTTGGTGTCTGGTTCTGCTGCAAGCACGACCGCCCCCTTGCGCTTCACGTGCTTGACCTTGGGCTTCTTCTCTTCTGGGTCGGCAGCCGGCAGCTCGAGGAGGGAAAGGCGTCCTTCCTCAGCCCCAGCGCACTTGGTTGCCAAGTTAAACAACTCAAGGGAGGTGCACATGTCTTCATGGATCGCAAGCTCTTCTTTCATCTTGACGTCACGCACACCGTCGGAGAAGGCTGAGATGATGGCCTCCTCAGACACCCTGGGGATCTTAAGGCGAGCGTTGTTGAAACGCTGGATGAACTTCTGCAGGGTCTCTCCTGGCTGCTGCTTGATGCGGCGCAAGTCGCTCATGGCCGGGAGCCGGTCGCGTCTGCCTTGGAAATTGGCAATGAATCGGGTGCGCAACTCGTCCCAAGAGGAAATCGTGCCAGGAGCCAGGTTCAGGAGCCAGGTGCGGGCATCGTCTTTGAGCGCCATGAGGAACCAGTTCGCCATGACCTTCTCGTCCCCGTTGGCGGCTTCGATGCCCAGCTCATAGAGCTGGAGGAACTCCGCTGGATCGGCCGTGCCATCATAGCATGGGGGCAAATCTGGCTTGAACTTGCCCGGCCAGGCCACGCCGCGCAGCTTGGCGGTGAAGGCGCGACAGCCTGTAGTGGCCACGGGAGGCCTCGGGTGACGGAGGACTTGATCTTGGAAGTCTTTGTGCGCTGCCGCCAGGAGCAGCGCGGGATCTTGGCGCGCTGGAGCACGAGCGCGGTCGTGACGAGCCGGCATGGGGAGCGCCCGAGCAGCTTCTTGGGGACGAGGGATCTCTTGGCAGCTCTTCTCTTGCTGTGCCGGTGCCGGACGGAGCGGGTTCCTTCCAGGGGCCGCGCGCCTTGGGGCCAAGGCACCTTCTTGAGGGAGAGGCGGCTGAGGTGCTCCCGGAGCTTCCTTGCCCGCGCAAGGCGGGGCGCGGTGCAGTGAGACGGATGGAGCAAGGGAGCCCCCAGCGGCGCTGACGAGCTCGGTGATGTGGGCAAGCCACTCGTCGTAGAGGTTGTCGACGGGACGGTAGTGCAGGAGTTCCCGTGCCAGGAGCAGCGCAGCATGCGCATCCGCAGGAGCGCGACGGGCGTGGGACGAGGAACCGGCTGGAGTCAGCGACGGGGTGGTGGTGCGGCCTTCCCGCTGCACCGAAGGATGCAGAGACGACGCCTGCTGCTCGTTCCCCGCCGGGCTGGTGGCGGCGTTGACGGCAGGCGACGGGGAACGACGGTGGCACCTGCCGACGGGGGCCGTCTGGGCGATGCGAGTGGCGAGGGCGGCCTTGCGCTCGGCGCAGGCTCGACGAGCGTCCGACATGGATGCGAGGGGCGGTGAAAAACAGGGCGGTGGAAGGCGGATTCCGGTGCACCCCTACCTGGCGCGCCAAATGTCGGATTTCGGGTTCCGGCAGACCCTCTAGGTTCAAACTCTGGGGTGCACGCGGAGATCGCACCTCCTACCTACCTATGTATCGTCGCCTCGCAAGGATCTAAGCTACACGAAGAACAACACAAGGGACACAAGGTTTATACTAGTTCGGGCCACCATTGTGGTGTAATACCCTACTCTAGTTTGTGGTGTGGTGGATTGCCTCAGGGGCTGATGAAGAACAATACAAGGAAGAACTGCCTCGCGAGGGGAGTTCTTGCGTTGGTGGTTCTGGCTAGGGTTCAACTACTTGATGTGTCGATGCCTCCATACTATGGTGGCTAGCCCTATTTATAGAGCGAGGCCCTTGTCCTCTTCCCAAATATTGAGCGGGAAGGGCGCCAATAATTGGCCATTTTGAAGGGGAACATCTAGTACACTTATTCTGACTAAAGTCGGTCCTCGCCTGCCAAGGACTCTAGCAGTGACGCCGACTTGGGCTCCACGATGACCTCCATCCTGCCGTTCTGCTGGTCTTGGTCTTGTTGCACCAAAATGGTTGCCTTTGCTTGATACTCTTGCCTGCGCTTGCTCCCTTTGCACCAAAGAGGAAACAAGGAATCTGCGTAGGCCGGCGCCCGCCTGGCTATGGTCGTCATGGCTTGCATCATGGGGCACCTCGTGATGTTCCCCGCCTTGATCTCTCCGCCTCCTCGCGAGCCAGCCTGATGAGGCCGTGCCTGAGGAAGCTTCCTGTCGTCTGCCCCGCGAGGCTTGGCCCCTTGCGAGGGTCTTGAGCTTGTGTTGATGAAGATGGGCCGTACTGGGCCACCACTTGAGCCATGCCGCAGGCCGCAGGCAGGCAAGTCTGGGTACCCCCGTTCTCAGAACACCGACAAATTCAGATGGGATTTATTGGAAAGAATTAAACGCAACTCTGAAGATTGAGATCTCGACAAAGGTAAGGAGTCAGGTATGACACCTAAGATTGATTGTGTTAAATCTTTTATGGATACCGATGTTTTTTGTGAATTTAGCACTAAATATGGACTTGACTCTGAGATAGTAGCTTCTTTCTGTGAATCAGTTGCTACTCATGTTGACCTCCCTAAGGAGAAGTGGTTTAAATATAATCCTCCCACTGAAGTTAAAGTAGTTGCACCTATTAAAGTTGAAGAAAAAATTATCACTTATAATGATCCTATTGTTCCTACTATTTATATTGAGAAACCAGCTTTTCCTATTAGGATAAAGGATCATGCTAAAGCTTCAACTGTGGTTCATAAGAGTAATACTAAAACACCTACACCACCTGAGCAAATTAAAGTTGAACCTAGTATTGCTATGGTTAAAGATCTCTTGGCTGATAATATTGATGGGCATGTTATTTACTTCTGTGATGAAGCTGCTAGAATTGCTAGACCTGATACTAAGAATAAACATAGGCCTTTTGTAGGCATGCCTGTTATTTCTGTTAAAATAGGAGATAATTGTTATCATGGCTTATGTGATATGGGTGCTAGTGCTAGTGCAATACCTCATTCCTTATACAAAGAAATTATGCATGATATTGCACCTACTGAGATAGAAGAAATTGATGTTACAATTAAGGTTGCCAATAGAGATACTATTTCACTAGTTGGGATTGTTAGAGATGTTGAAGTTTTGTGTGGGAAAGTTAAATATCCTGCTGATTTTCTTGTAATTGGTTCCCACAAGATGACTTTTGTCCCATTATATTTGGTAGACCCTTCTTGAATACTGTTAATGCTAAGATTGATTGCGAAAAAGATATTGTTACTATTGGTTTGGGTGATATGTCTCATGAGTTTAATTTTGCTAAATTTTGTAGACAACCCCATGATAGAGAATTGCCTAGTAAGGATGAAATTGTTGGTCTTGCTTTTATTGCTGTGCCTCCTAATGATCCTTTAGAACAATATTGCTAGACCATGAAAATGATATGTTTATGAATGAAAGAAGGGAGATAGATGAAGTATTCTTTAAACAGGGACCTATTTTGAAACACAACTTGCCTATTGAAATCCTCGGGGATCCTCCTCCACCCAAGGGTGATCCCGTGTTCGAGCTTAAACCGTTACCTGATACTCTTAAATATGCTTATCTTGATGAAAATAAGATATATCCTGTTGTTATTAGTGCTAACCTTTCAGAGCAGGAAGAGGAGAAATTATTGAAAACTCTGAAGAAGCACCGTGCTACTATTGGATATACTCTTGACAATCTTAAGGGCATTAGTCCTACTCTATGCCAACACAAAATAAAATTGGAGAAAAAGATGCCAAACCAGTTACTGGTCACCAATGACGATTAAATCCTAAGATGAAAGAAGTGGTAAGAAAAGAAATACTAAAGCTCCTGGAGGCAGGTATAATTTATCCCGTTGCTGATAGTCAGTGGGTAAGTCCTGTCCATTGTGTCCCTAAGAAGGGAGGTATTACTGTCGTTCCTAATGATAACAATGAATTGATCCCACAAAGAATTGTTACAGGCTATAAGATGGTAATTGATTTCCGCAAATTAAATAAAGCTACTAAAAGGATCATTAACCTTTGCCTTTTATTGATCAAATGCTAGAAAATTATCCAAACATACACATTTTTTATTTCTAGATGGTTACTCTGGTTTCTCTCAAATACCTGTGTCAACAGAGGATCAAGAAAATACCACTTTTACTTGCCCTTTCGGTACCTTTGCTTATAGACGTATGCCTTTTGGTTTATGTAATGCACCTACTACCTTTCAAAGATGCATGATGGCTATATTCTCTGACTTTTGTGAAAAGATTGTTGAGGTTTTCATGGATGATTTCTCCGTTTATGGATCTTCTTTTGATGATTGCTTGAGCAAACTTGATCGAGTTTTGCAGAGATGAAAAGATACTTGTCTTGTCTTGAATTGGGAAAAGTGCCACTTTATGGTTAATGAAGGTATTGTCTCGGGGCATAAAATTTCTGAAAGAGGTATTGAAGTTGATAAAGCTAAAGTTGATGCTATTGAAAAGATGCTGTGTCCCAAGGACATTAAAGGTATAAGAAGTTTCCTTGGTCATGCCGGGTTTTATAGGAGGTTCATTAAGGACTTCTCTAAAATTTCTAGGCCTCTGACTAACCTCTTACCAAAAGATATTCCCTTTGTCTTCGATGATGATTGTGTAAAAGCATTTGAAATACTTAATAAAGCTTTGATTTCTGCACCTATTGTTCAGCCACCTGATTGGAATTTACCCTTTGAAATTATGTGTGAAGCTAGTGGTTATGCTGTAGGTGCTGTTCTAGGACAAAGGGTTGATAAGACATTAAATGTTATTCAATATGCTAGTAAAACTCTAGACAGTGCCCAGAGAAATTATGCTACTACTGAAAAAGAATTTTTAGTAGTAGTATTTGCTTGTGATAAGTTCAGACCTTATATTGTTGATTCTAAAGTAACTATTCACACTGATCATGCTGCTATTAAATATCTTATGTAAAAGAAAGATACTAAACCTAGACTTATTAGATGGGTTCTCTTGCTACAAGAATTTGATTTGCATATTATTGATAGAAAGAGTGCTGAGAACCCCGTTGCAGACAACTTGTCTAGGTTAGAGAATGTTCTTGATGACCCACTACCTATTGATGATAGCTTCCCTAATGAACAATTAGCTTTCATAAATGCTTCACGTACTGCTCCATGGTATGCTGATTATGCTAATTACATTGTTGCTAAATTTATACCACCTAGTTTCACATACCAGCAAAAGAAAAAGTTTTTCTATGATTTAAGACATTACTTCTGGGATGACCCACACCTTTATAAAGAAGGAGTAGATGGTGTTATTAGACATTGTGTACCTGAGCATGAACAAGAATAGATCCTATGCAAGTGTCACTCCGAGTCTTATGGAGGACACCACACTAGAGATAGAACTGCACATAAGGTATTGCAATCTGGTTTTTATTGGCCTACTCTCTTCAAGGATGCCCGTAAGTTTGTCTTGTCTTGCGATGAATGTCAAAGAATTGGTAATATTAGTAGATGTCAAGAAATGCATATGAATTATTCTCTTGTTATTGAACCATTTGATGTTTGGGGCTCTGATTATATGGGACCATTTCCTTCCTCTAATGGGCATACTCATATTTTAGTTGCTATTACGTTACTAAGTGGGTAGAAGCTATTCCAACTAGTAGTGCTGATCATAACACTTCTATCAAGATGCTTAAAGAAGTTATTTTTCCGAGGTTTGGAGTCCCTAGATACCTAATGATTGATGGTGGTTCACATTTTATTCATGGTGCTTTTCGTAAAATGCTTGCTAAGTATGATGTTAATCATAGAATTGCATCTTCATATCACCCACAGTCTAGTGGCCAAGTAGAATTGAGTAACAGAGAGCTTAAATTAATTTTGCAAAAGACTGTTAATAGATCTAGAAAGAATTGGTCCAAGAAACTTGATGATGCATTATGGGCTTATAGAACTGCATATAAAAATCATATGGGTATGTCTCCATATAAAATGGTTTATGGAAAAGCATGTCACTTATCTCTTGAACTAGAACATAAGGCATATTGGGCCATTAAAGAGCTCAATTATGATTTCAAACTTGCCGGTGAGAAGAGGTTATTTGACATTAGCTCACTTGATGAATGGAGAACTCAAGCCTGTGAGAATGCTAAACTGTTTAAAGAGAAAGTTAAAAGATGGGATGACAAAAGGATACAAAAGCGTGAATTTAATGTAGGTGATTATGTGTTGCTATACAACTATCGTTTAAGATTTTTCACAGGGAAACTTCTCTCTAATGGGAAGGCCCTTACATTATTGAGGAGGTCTATCGTTCTGGTGCCATAAAAATAACAACTTCGAAGGCACAAGTCCGAAGGTGGTGAATGGTCAACGGATCAAACATTATATCTCAGGTAATCCTATAAATGTTGAAACTAATGTTATTGAAACCGTAACCCCGGAGGAATATATAAGGGACACTTTCCAGAATGTTTCAGACTCCGAAAAGGAATATGTATGTGGTACTATCGGGGATATACCCCACGGTATAAACCGCCGGATGTATGACCCGGCTAGAGTTTGGCGATTCACCAGCGACCCACTTGGACCTGGCGGTTTAAGATTCATTGGTAATCCGGTAGGCGGGTCAGAGGAGCGACAAGACCCGATGGCCCAACGGGCGGTTTATGGAAGGCCGAATCACGCTATGGTGGGCCGGTTTATGAGGAAAGCACAAGGAATATTTTTCTACAAAGGAAGCAAGACTAGGACTCCACTTGTAATAGAGTAATCCTAATCCTACTAGGACTAGTCATGTAACCCGCCCCTTCAACATATATAAGGAGGGGCAGGGCTCCCCAAAGAGGACATGCAAGCAAGAAACAATCTTAGGGATAGACACAACAAGAGGAGAGCCGGTTTATGTCGACTCCCTCGTGATGATAATGAGATCTAGCCCCAAAAGCATGTAGGGTTGTTACCGGATGATGTTTCCCGGGGCCCGAAGCTGTCTAAACCTTTGTCTTGTGTTGCGTCTCTCGATTCCGCTCAACCTCTCTCAAGCTACCACATAGATGCGTTGGCCTCACGACTAAGTCCTCACACTAAGGACATCTGACGTGTTAATTCCATGATAGTTGGCGCCCACCGTGGGGCTTGTGCACGATGGTGTTGAGTTCTTGGAGGGATCGCTTCCTGGGATCGAGAAGTTTACAACTGTCTAGTATGAGTTTTGAGTTCAAGGGAATTTAGGGTTTGGCATTCCTGTGTGTATCGCCGATGAAACGTGATCCGTCAAATCCGGATAGAACATCAATATTTTGTTGCTAGTCGCATGTCACCAAGGCCGACAGGAATTGTGCTCCAGCTGCCGTACACCGCGTCAAATCAATCTACATCAACTAGCCGAGACTGTGTCTGTGATTGGCTCGCGCATCCGCACCGGCTTACAACGCCACGGACGACTCGCCAGTCTGCTCTCGTGGCCGGTTCACGCGTCCGCGCCGGTTTACAACACGGAGGACAACTTGCTCGTCCGCACCGGCTTACAATGCCGCGGCCGACTCATCTGTCTATGCCACCTCTGATGCTGCAGACGTATTTCCCGCCTGTATCTCACGACCTGGTCTACATCAACACGCCAGGCCGCACCTGTCTGCATGAGCTGTTCATTGAGTATGAGCAAGTTACAGCTTGGGTAGCCCGGTTTTTCTTTCAAATTGGAGGCAAATTACCATTCAGCCGCCGTCTGCACTGGATGGATCAATGGACATGTGCACAAATCGATGCCACTACAGTTTGGTCCACATCAAACAGCCAGCTGGAAGGAACCATTGGCCGAGTTGCTGACACGGCTCATACGCGATCATTTATAATCCGCCGCAGTCACCTCAACCTTCTATGGACTCACATCGTGTTATCAACACCAATGATATATACCTTCTGCTATGGTCAAGTATGGAGAATCTCAAGACAACTCCTTGAGTCATCTTAAGACTCGGGGGCTACAATGATATATACCTTATGTTATGGTCAAGTCTTGCCAGTTTCAGCAAATTCAAGTGCCCCAGGATGTTGAAGGGAAAGATAACCCGGTATCGGAGGCTACTGTTATATTGATAAAAATTTAGAAGTCGTCAGAAATATTCCGGCTCACAATGATGCTTCCGGTTTATAGTCCGGTTAAGGGAAATCCTGTCTCCCACATAGCACTGAAGCTCTCAATATCCGGTTTAAAATCCCGGTTCAAGAAGAATTTATATCTTGCAAAAAATTAAAGGTTGCCGGAGAGGACCTGCTGCCCTGACGCGCGGTTCAAACATGGGTATCTCGCCTTATTGGCTTATCATATTATTGGTTACATGGGGGCTTCAGCTCACAAAGCGGAGTTCTATCCATTAATCCGGCTATCACGCCACAACAAAGCTTGGGAGCTTCACACCCAAGGGGCAAAAGAGAGTCTTGTTGCTACACAAAACTCAAACATATGCACCCATTGAGCACAGCTCACAAAGTTACTTGGGGGCTCTTTGTGTAAAGTAACAAAGAGTTTGAAAGGACCCTTGTAACCGGGTATCGACCCACGGCTTGGAAGCCTAGTGTATTCACCTAAAACCCCGGGTTAACCTGCCTTCATCAAGTAAGCCACTCCTATCCAGGTAATACTGGCATGACCTGCCGAACGTTTGACAAGTTACTCTTATACAGACCCTGAACTTGTCAAAGTTAAAACGACGATTGGTTAGTTGGAGGCCCATCTTAAAAGGCTTTGTCAAATGGTTTAACTCAGCGGCCTGGCAGCCCACGAAAAGCCTCAAATTTGGGCCTGTCAGCCCTTGAAAAGCCTCGACTACAAGTTTTATTTGATTTTGTTTTTGCAAGTTTCATCTCTTTTGATCAAGTTCTAAGTTAAACCGGTGTCTACTGACCCGGCCAGACCATATGTCATTACATCAACCCGGTGTTTCTCAACCCGGCATGGCTTACAGTTGTCAGCTGTTAGCACATAATCCATTATGAACCGGCGTCTCTTAATCCGGTCTGGCATTGACTATAAGTCGCCAGGATGATCATCCGGTGTTTATTACAACCTGACACGGTTTTATTACAAACCGGCAAAATATGAGGGGAGTTATCATACTCAAGATTTGGGTTATCACGCTTACTACAAAAAGTTGGTAAACCAACAATGTGATTCAATGTCACAGGTATGATATATTTCATATTTGATTATTCTTAAGTGCAGCCTTGGTTATAAACCCGGGTTATATGTTGGGCATTATGACCTGTCCGGCGGTAAACCGCCAGGACACTTTAAACTTGTTGTATGCAGAAACAGGTTGAATAAAGCATAAATAAAAATCATCGGTGTTTATTAACCCGACCTGGCTTTGGACTATAAGTCGCTACTATATATTTGGATTGCGCCATTGGAATCATGCGCTTATAAATCATTTTGTATATTATTCAAATCTTTAATAGCCAACATGGCTGGATTTTTATTATGGTTATCAATAACCAACATTATGATTGAGGTTTTTAAAGTCCCTTCAGCGCAATGGCTATTATCTTATCAATGGATATGATTTATTCTATAATGGAGGGAATAGTCCCGAGTCACTGCAGGCTTACGACCCGACACTTGGGGGCTACATTATTTAAGTTGAGATTACATCAAATACACAAGTCTCATGTCGCTGCAAGCATGCACCATGACACTTGGGGGCTAATGCAAAGTCATTGTTTGCTCACCTTATTGAAGACCCGACTCATCACATCGTAATGAGCCGGCCCTTGGGGGCTACCAATTGCTCCTGTCAACAATTCAAGGTACAAAGCTTTTTATTCATTATATTGAAGGGTCCACTGCTTAGTTGGTAAAGCACAAGGCTCTTAACCTCGCGGACATGGATTCAAGTCCCATGATGGGGGTTACATCATATGATGTTATTTTCATTGAAGTATATATCAAGTCCCAGCTCAATATTATCTTACTGAGACGGACCTTGGGGGCTACACATCATTGCTCAAATCTACATGATTATACCTACAAAGTCCCTGCTCATTATTGCATAATGACCCGGCCCTTGGGGGCTACACTGGTTGAAGTTTTTATGAGTATAAGACAATTACTAGTCCCAGGTTGCTGCAAGCATGACAACCCGTCACTTGGGGGCTACATGTCAGGACCCCGACTCAATGCCACATCGATCTAGCATGTAACACCTCATATCACTTTGCGGCCTCACGCATGGTATTCCCACGGGTGTTGCCCTATCTTTGCCCGAGACCGTTTGCACCTTTTGGCACACGTATATGATAGTGTCGCTAGCATCCATATGATAAGGAGCCCGGGCTGACATGGCTAGTCGTAAACCCAAAGTGGCACAGACTTACAGGGACAGGCATCCATGACCCAGCATCGAACGTGTCGGTCATCAGCGAGTGAATCCAGGCTATAGCACTGGGCTAGAAGGACTCCGGTATTCATCGCGTGACATTTCCCCGAAGGGACAGACACAGGAACAAAGAAGGACACATGCCGGCCAGCCTAAGTGTTCCGGAGCAGTAGCAAGCTACCATGGCTCGGTGGAAACACTAGGAGACATTTCCCGGTAAGAGAGGCTACTAAAGATAAACAACTAGATGGTCAGATCCCACACATACCAAGCATTTCAATAACATACACACAATATGCTCGATATGTGCAAATACAACATGGCATCACAACATGACTCTACGACTCAAGTAATTTATTCAATAGGCTCCGAGGAGCGAGATATTACAAACATGGGTCTCATGACCCAATAATCAGAGCATACAAGTCAAAGCACATGCGGAAGCTTATCATGTCTGGGTACAGACATCTATAAATGAAAAAGGCTGAGAAGCCTGACTATCTACCAGATCCTACCGAGGGCACAAGATCGTAGCTGAGCTAACAAGCTAAACGTCGAAGTCCACGTGGAACTACTAGCGAGACCGAAGTCTCTCTGCAAAAACATAAAATAGGCAAACGTGAGTACAAATGTACCCAGCAAGACTTACATCAGAACTATCTACATATGCATCATTATCAACAAAGGGGATGGTGGGGTTTAACTGCAGCAAGCCAGCTTTGACTCAGTGGCTATCCTAAAGTACGACTGCAAGTAACTCTTTTGAGGTGGCACACACGAGTCCACATATTCACCATATCAATACACCACTATGGATCCGCTCCCGTCTCCCTACGAGAGCGCCATCCATAGCACTCACGCTTATCTTGCGTATTTTAGAGTATCCACTTTCACTTGTCTATGAACTGATATAAGCAACCCAGAAGTCCTTTTCCGCGGACACGGCTATTCGAATAGATGATGTTAACCCTGCAGGGGTGTACTTCTGGACACACGCTCTCACCACTTACCGCCGTTTACACGACATGTACTCGGCAACCTTCAAGCGGAAGCCCAACGTGGGTGTCGGCCACGGCCTACCTAAACACTCGAGTCTCTAGTCCAGGTTTATCGCCTATTCGGGTTCCATCCATGAGGAGATCCGGCCGGAGTTTCGCTCACAGCCCCAAACGATGTGAACAGGGTTCCCGAGACACCAAACGGGCACCCGGTACACCGTGCCACGTGCCTACCGCATCACATCCCACCCCTCCGGTCAGCGCTGCCCACGGCTTCCAGCATACTACAAACACCAGAAACTACTTGCAACTCCTGGACAGAGGACAAGGGTGGTCAAGAAGCCGAGAGGGTCCATTGGTTTCGGGCCCAATGCGTGGTACTAGCTGAATCATGGATCACAAACACAGAACTCAGTTCCTGAGGACGGCTTCAATGAGACAACCCACCATGTACTCCTACATGGCCTCTCACCGCTACCTTTACCAAATCGTGTTCACACACTTAGCTCACACACAATAGGACATGTTCACACACCTCTGATTCATTCCCGATGAATCAGACCTGACACAACTCTAAGCAGTAGCAGGCATGACAAACAAGCAAGAATGAGTAGGCACAACAGGGCTCAAACAACTCCTACTCATGCTAGTGGGTTTCATCTATTTACTGTGGAATGACAGGTCATGCAGAGGATAAAGGGGTTCAGCTACCGCAGCAAGTAACAGATGAATCGCTGTTGTCCTAATGCAGTAAAAGAGAGCAGGAGCGAGAGAGTGGGATTATATCGGAATGAACAAGGGGGTTTTGCTTGCCTGGCACTTCTGAAGATAACATTGAGTCTTCATCAGTGTCAACGATCACAACGTCGGAACATCGTCTACCGGGAGGGAACAGATACCGGCAACAAAGAAGAAAAACAATCAATGCAATGCACAATATGATGCATGCTCATGACATGGCAATATGAATGTGTTTGAGCTAATGCAACTAGCAACAGATTAAATGAAGTTGGTTTGAATGCAAGATTCAAATTCAAACTCCATATGTGATTATTCAAATGCCATTTAATTGATTTGTGCTAAACAGCAGCTATAAGTTGTTCTAACATGCATGAAAATGGTACAGATGGATTCCTTGAATTTTTCTGATAATTTTTCATATATAAATTATTTAATTTGGAGTTACGGTTGGATTTCTATGATTTATTGAAGTTTAGGGCATTTTCTGAAATTTTCTGAATAATAATAAATCCAGAAATGATTTATGGCGTCAGCACCACGTCACTGTGACGTCAGCAGAGTCAACTGGGCTGGCTAGGGTCAAACCTGACGTGTGGGGTCCACATGTCAGTGACACGGGTTAGACAGGGGGGGGTTAGTTTAGTTTAATTAAAGATTAGGGGCACTAGGGCCCACATGTCAGTGTCAGGGGGTTAGATTAGGTGGTGATTAGCTTAAGCTAATCACCTGATGGCGGGGTCCACCTGTCATGGACCCAGGGGAGGTCAAACCCCTGGTCAGTAGGGTCAATCCCGCCGGCGTCTCGACGCCGGCGACGATAGGTGCGGCGGAGGGGCTCGGGTTTGAGCTACGGACGACGGTTTCGAACGAGGTTTGCGGCTATGGGTTGCTGGCGCTTGCGCGCATCCATTGGTAGCATCGGGAGGGTGAGACGTGGCCTGAGTCGACGGCGGCGAGCACGAGTGCGGCGGCCGGAGCTCGGGTGGTGGCGGGTTTGGCGCTACGAGCAGTGGTTTGGCGCGCTGGGGGCACTAGGGAGGAGCTCTTGCTCGTCCGCATCCAAAGGAACGGACGGGAGGCCACGAGGTGGCCGGAGTTGAGCACGGCGTCGACCTCAGCGGCGGCCGGAGCTCGGGCGAGCTCGGGGTCAGTGTTAGGGAGCACGGCAGGAGGAGCTGGGGCGTGCTACGGACTCCTGAGATCGCGGTGAGCACGACGGTGGGCTCGGAAACGAGCTGCGGTGGCTGTGGCCACGGCCACGCCATGGCCGGCGGCGAGAAGCTCTCGGCCGCGGTGGAGAAAGAAGCTAGGGGATGAGCGCGAGCTTGAGAGAAGGGGGAAGAGGAAGAGGGGCTCACAATGGATCGAACGGAGGGGTCGGCGAGCTCGGGGAAGCTTCTGCGACGGCGAATTTACGGCGGCGATCTCCGGGCACCGGGGATGAAGACGACGACGCTCCGGTCGACTGGGGCCTCCTCTGGTCGCGTGCGTCGGTGTGCAGCTCCATGGGGTCGGGACGGAGCTCAGGGATGCGGAGAGGGAGCGAGGAAGTGGCTGTGGCCGTGGTGGTTGCGAGCGACGTCGGCGGCGGCTCTCGGTGGGGAGAGCAGAGGAAGGGGAGAGATCCAGAGAGTGAGGGAGAAGTGAGAGGGGGTCGGGGAGGCGCGTGGCGTCACGGAAGGCGACCAGGGCGACGAGGGGGTAGCCAGGCAGGCAAGGAGGAGCTGGCGCGGCTCGCCTGCGCGCCGGGCACGCAGCTGCTTCGGGGCGAGGGGAGGAAGACGACGGAGGGGCTGCAGTGGTGGGCTGGGCCGATTCTGCTGGGCCAGGTAAGTGGGCGCCAGGTAAGTGGCTGGGCTTCTCTCTTTTTTTATATTTCTGTTCTGTTTTCTATTTAATTGCCACTGAATTCAAATTCAAACAAATTTGAAAACAGTGCCAAAACTCCCCTGGATAATTTTATGTCACTTAAGGTCTACTCCTCATAAACATAAAATATCTCAGGGCATTTGAAAATATATTCATTATATATTATGAATATAACTCCAAATTCAAATAAAATATTGATTTAAAATCAGAGCCCAAATAATTCCTTAGAAATGTCCCAAAAGTTTGGTTTGATTTATAACTCTTGCCAAAATTGTCAGAGCTATTTCTAGGGCATTTTGGATTTACTGATTGCAATTTTAGGGTTTTTGCCCTTCTTTTATTTAGGGTTTTGAGGCTTCCAAATTTCCCCAGTTCAAGTTTTCAGAAATTTAAACATGATGCAAACACTAGGCAGCACCAGAAGCTAGGGATGTGACAACTCGCCCCCACTAAACAAGAATCTCGTCCCGAGATTCAAGCGTAGGGTAAGATGAAGGGGAAACGCAAACTAGTATAATCTTCACAATCCAGGGTGCATTCCATAAGAGTGTTGATTTGATCACCATCATTATCTTGATGTCTTGCTCCGAGAACTTCAACCAACATGACAACGAGAGGAGAAGGGAACTCTAGAAGGATCAATCTTCTCGAAGGTCGAACAACTCAGGATTAACTCTCGGAATGAGACATAGCAACACCTCTCGAGCTGAGGGACGAAGCACACCTCTAGAGGGATGGAGTGGAGCAGATGATGAGGTTTACCAGGTAGACTACAATTCCACACTTAAAAAGGTGGTAAACGATTGTCATCGTAGCGAGGAGTTGAGTTGCCATGATACCACAACGAGGCACCTTAGGGATGGTGACTCGTAGATATATCCCCTTAAGTGGCAAAAAGAATTACCTTTGATTCAAAGATCATTGAAACTCTTTATACCAGCTTAAGGCAAATCATAATCGATCATATAGAGGGGTTCGGTAGAAAGGCATACTCGGACTTGGATGGACGATGTGGATTACCTTGTTGGAGACAACGTATTGGATGAATTTGCTTACCACCGGAAATGGAAGAGACCCATGGTAGAATGGCACATTGGCGGTGCAAGCTGGAAACAAAATGCAAATGCTGGGAATGATTCTGGTAACTGGGAAAGAACCCAACAATAGAGAGTGAATTCACTGTTTGAAAAGGTCATAGCATTGCCGAGGAAACTGAGAGGAATCCCGGTTAGTGCCGATGATAACACGTAGCGCTTGTGCGTGCTCTCAAGAACTTGAGCATTTCCACAATCATCAAGGTTTTATCAACATCCGTGTCAAGGGTGCTGACAACACAACATACTACTATGATGAATGATGATGGATGATGCAGATGCAAAGGAAGATAACACTTTCTTAGATTTCACCCTTGGCGGGGCCAAGGAAATAAAATCTGGATGATCGACCGAGAGACATTTAGCACTCCGCTTCTAATGTTCTCCTTGATGTGCTAGTGTGACCCATTCATAGATATGGTTTGATATCTAGAACATCAAGTAAAAAGGTCGGACTTCGGAACACAGAAATCCATAGGGGCAACTAGGGAGTAAATCCTACGAAATCCCTATGGGGAGGTGGCCAACTTCCTCAAATCAAGATACTACAACAGGAGGTCTTCCGGCTGGGTGTGTTGGCCACGACATCCACTTTACCGGTTATCACGAGACCAATATTATAGTTCTTGGGAAATGTTCCAACCATCACATCTGCCTGAGATTCAGATCTGGTTGGTGTCAGAATATTCCAGACTCATCAAGTCTAGAAAGAAAAATGAAAGTTTACAACACAAATTGACGAGACGGCGTTGTGAGATTCTCGGGGAATGAACTACGATAGTAAGCTCCAAAACATGAGTTGGTTCTGCTACAAACATGTGAACACGTTGTCCCAGACAAGCATGGCCACGTAGTAGTCTTATAATTAAACACTACCGAGTTCAGGTGGAGAACCATCATCGAGGATATCGAAGTCTTTACGCAAGTCCATGGATTAGATCCCAAGCATAGACTTCTTTTCCTTGAACAAGTCAATCAATGGCTTAGTGTGCTAGGGACACATATAGAATGAAGGTTGCAAGCCTCCAGACTACAGAATACTTCGCACGTGTGCATGACTGATTTGGGATGATTCCAAAGGAAACAAAACAATCTTCCTCGAATCCACGGCGGCAACTTGCATCAAATGCACATGAACTAGAGGAAGTCACTTCTTACATCCGAACATATGCTTCATGAGCTAGCATGAACAAATGCTTTCAAAAGTTTTCCAACACTAGCTTAATGTTCAGCAAAATTATGGAGAAGACAAGGATGTTGTCAATGGGCTCAACAACAATTCATCTGGGTTTCCTTTCAAAAGGAATTCCATAGTTAAGTGAACAAGTGATAGCATTGGTCAGACCCAAAAGATATAGTGGTGTATGCTCGAGGGATCAACCACGAGTAAGACAACATTACGAACATCGTTGGTACTGATTTGATTTGATGATAGCCCACACTCAAATCAAGGATTGATAAGACAATAGTTCCAGCAACTGATCACAGGGACCAATCGATGAAGATATCATCTTTCTTCAACACACTCTACACAAGAATATCCCTTTGGAACGAACTAAATTAGGCAAGCTTTTATCTTCCAATTCTCCAAGTTGTTGTCTAGCTTAACCAACTAGTTCAGGGATATCCAACACAGATTCTTGGAGAAAGGGTGGTTCACAAGAAACCAACTTGATCATGAGTTCAACATAACAGTCAGGAAACAACCCGGTAACACTTCCAAGAAGATATTTGGAAAGTCACGAACCACCGATATGTTAGTAAGCTCGAGAACAATATTGCTTTTTGAGGCAAGACGATATGATCAAATGAGTGAGGACTTGACAAGATCCTAACTCATCAATCGAAGGGTGCACCGAAATAAGGACTAGGTAGCACGATCAGTCTTAGAAGGATGATTCAAAAACCAACACGCTAAGAATGAAATTATTATCCTTTAACTACCAAGCAACGAGGTTGCTGGGAGTATTGATTTCACACATCACAATTCATTTGTCGGTATTCCGGTTGCATCAACACGAGGACCGAGGAATGACTAATGATGGTGAGAAGTATCACTACCAAGAGTTCATAGGATGGTGTGCAATTCCTATAAAAATCCCGATATAAAGATGGTAATACTCCAAGGTAGAGCAGAACAAAAGCTGGATTAGCAATTTGTTCTGCGGAGCACAACTTCTTTGACCCAATCCTGGATATGGAAGAGGTACTGGAGTTTGTTTCTCCTAGTCATTCCGCGATAGAATGGCTTGACGGACCACAAGAGTAATAGGTATCGATAAACGAATGCATGCATACTCTCGACTATCAATTGATAGACGAGGGTCAGAATGCAACTAAAGAGAACAACTCAAAGGAACATATAATTTTCTGAGTTGTGGATGCATAGATTAGTATGACGAGCGAGATCAACATTTCTTCCAGATAACCAATGCAGGGAGATAGGACTGGCAGAGTCACAATATAGCATGGAGAACTCATCGAGAGCACTCTTGCTGTCATCTTTTGGTTCAGAAGAACTCCTGCCAAGAATGGTTCATGGTAATTGGAAGAAGGATGTACCATGAACCTCGAGGACTATCGCAAAGGTTACTAATAACCTAAAGGAACTAGCAAACACTATCAACATGAAGTAATTAGAGTGAATCTCGGGTTCAAGAACCCAAGAATAGAATACCTACTAACCAAATGGCATCACGGGATGCTTTCGATAATGACAGCCAGAATCATCACACTGGAAACACAGATCATGGCTAGACCACTAGATGATCCCCTAAGCACTTAGGGTCATAATTATTAACTCCAACATATATGTCGAGGCAACAGAGTACCTCAACTCACCGATTAGTGTGGTTAATCTGGCCCAAAGGAACATCAGAACGGGAGGAAGGGATTTTGCAAATGCTTCAGACTATTTAGAAACCTGGGATGACTCGGACAGCATAACGGCTGTAAATGCTCAAAAAGATTTGAGACAATCACAAAAATGGTGGCATAACCACTCAGAAGCACAATATCAAGGTTTCGAGATCATCAGTTAACATACAGAAGTAATAGGAACTGAAACGAGGCTCAAGTCCAACAATTCTATAAGTCTACGGACTAGTAACACGTGATCCTGATAGAAAGAAGAGAAAGTCTAGTTCCTTAACCCCGCAGGAAAGATAAGATGACTCAGATCAGAAGGGCATAAGGTATAAGGAGTAAAAAGAGCCTTACGTTCCATCCCACAATCAATTCCCTTATATAACTAAAGAAGTTCTAGACTCAACTTCGACCAGTTTGGCTTGGTAATCCTACAGGAAGTCAAGCTCTGATACCAAAGCTGTCAGGACCCCGACTCAATGCCACATCAATCTAGCATGTAACACCTCATATCACTTTGCGGCCTCATGCACGGTATTCCCACGGGTGTCGCCCTATCTTTGCCCGGGACCGTTTGCGCCTTTTGGCACACGTATATGATAGTGTCGCTAGCATCCATATGATAAGGAGCCCGGGCTGACATGGCTAGTCGTAAACCCAAAGTGGCACAGACTTACAGGGACAGGCATCCATGACCCAGCATCGAACGTGTCGGTCATCAGCGAGTGAATCCAGGCTGTAGCACTAGGCTAGCAGGACTCCAGTATTCATCGCATGACATTTCCCCGAAGGGACAGACACAGGAACGAAGAAGGACACATGCCGGCCAGCATAAGTGTTCCGGAGCAGTAGCAAGCTACCATGGCTCGGTGGAAACACTAGGAGACATTTCCCGGTAAGAGAGGCTACTAAAGATAAACAACTAGATGGTCAGATCCCACACATACCAAGCATTTCAATAACATACACACAATATGCTCGATATGTGCAAATACAACATGGCATCACAACATGACTCTACGACTCAAGTAATTTATTCAATAGGCTCCGAGGAGCGAGATATTACAAACATGGGTCTCATGACCCAACAATCAGAGCATACAAGTCAAAGCACATGCGGAAGCTTATCATGTCTGGGTACAGACATCTATAAATGAAAAAGGCTGAGAAGCCTGACTATCTACCAGATCCTGCCGAGGGCACACGATCGTAGCTGAGGTAACAAGCTGAACGTCGAAGTCCACGTGGAACTACTAGCGAGACCGAAGTCTCTCTGCAAAAACATAAAATAGGCAAACGTGAGTACAAATGTACCCAGCAAGACTTACATCAAAACTATCTACATATGCATCATTATCAACAAAGGGGATGGTGGGGTTTAACTGCAGCAAGCCAGCTTTGACTCGGTGGCTATCCTAAAGTACGACTGCAAGTAACTCTTTTGAGGTGGTGCACACGAGTCCACATATTCACCATATCAATACACCACTATGGATCCGCTCCCGTCTCCCTACGAGAGCGCCATCCATAGCACTCACGCTTATCTTGCGTATTTTAGAGTATCCACTTTCACTTGTCTATGAACTGATATAAGCAACCCAGAAGTCCTTTTCCGCGGACACGGCTATTCGAATAGATGATGTTAACCCTGCAGGGGTGTACTTCTTCACACACGCTCTCACCACTTACCGCCGTTTACACGACATGTACTCGGCAACCTTCAAGCGAAAGCCCAACGTGGGTGTCGGCCACGGCCTACCTAAACACTCGAGTCTCTAGTCCAGGTTTATCGCCTATTCGGGTTCCATCCATGAGGAGATCCGGCCGAAGTTTCGCTCACAGCCCCAAACGATGTGAACAGGGTTCCCGAGACACCAAACGGGCGCCCGGTACACCGTGCCACGTGCCTACCGCATCACAGCCCACCCCTCCGGTCAGCGCTGCCCACGGCCTCCAGCATACTACAAACACCAGAAACTACTTGCAACTCCTGGACAGAGGACAAGGGTGGTCAAGAAGCCGAGAGGGTCCATTGGTTTCGGGCCCAATGCGTGGTACTAGCTGAATCATGGATCACAAACACAGAACTCAGTTCCTGAGGATGGCTTCAATGAGACAACCCACCATGTACTCCTACATGGCCTCTCACCGCTACCTTTACCAAATCGTGTTCACACACTTAGCTCACACACAATAGGACATGTTCACACACCTCTGATTCATTCCCGATGAATCAGACCTGACACAACTCTAAGCAGTAGCAGGCATGACAAACAAGCAAGAATGAGTAGGCACAACAGGGCTCAAACAACTCCTACTCATGCTAGTGGGTTTCATCTATTTACTGTGGAATGACAGGTCATGCAGAGGATAAAGGGGTTCAGCTACCGCAGCAAGTAACAGATGAATCACTGTTGTCCTAATGTAGTAAAAGAGCACAGGAGCGAGAGAGTGGGATTATATTGGAATGAACAAGGGGGTTTTGCTTGCCTGGCACTTCTGAAGATAACATTGAGTCTTCATCAGTGTCAACGATCACAACGTCGGAACATCGTCTACCGGGAGGGAACAGATACCGGCAACAAAGAAGAAAAACAATCAATGCAATGCACAATATGATGCATGCTCATGACATGGCAATATGAATGTGTTTGAGCTAATGCAACTAGCAACAGATTAAATGAAGTTGGTTTGAATGCAAGATTCAAATTCAAACTCCATATGTGATTATTCAAATGCCATTTAATTGATTTGTGCTAAACATCAGCTATAAGTTGTTCTAACATGCATGAAAATGGTACAGATGGATTCCTTGAATTTTTCTAATAATTTTTCATATATAAATTATTTAATTTGGAGTTACGGTTGGATTTCTATGATTTATTGAAGTTTAGGGCATTTTCTGAAATTTTCTGAATAATAATAAATCCAGAAATGATTTATGGCGTCAGCACCACGTCACTGTGACGTCAGCAGAGTCAACTGGGCTGGCTAGGGTCAAACCTGACGTGTGGGGTCCACACGTCAGTGACACGGGTTAGACAGGGGGGGTTAGTTTAGTTTAATTAAAGATTAGGGGCACTAGGGCCCACATGTCAGTGTCAGGGGGTTAGATTAGGTGGTGATTAGCTTAAGCTAATCACCTGATGGCGGGGTCCACCTGTCATGGACCCAGGGGAGGTCAAACCCCTGGTCAGTAGGGTCAATCCTGCCGGCGTCTCGACGCCGGCGATGATAGGTGCGGCGGAGGGGCTCGGGTTTGAGCTACGGACGACGGTTTCGAACGAGGTTTGCGGCTATGGGTTGCTGGCGCTTGCGCGCATCCATTGGTAGCATCGGGAGGGTGAGACGTGGCCTGAGTCGACGGCGGCGAGCACGAGTGCGGCGGCCGGAGCTCGGGTGGTGGCGGGTTTGGCGCTACGAGCAGTGGTTTGGCGCGCTGGGGGCACTAGGGAGGAGCTCTTGCTCGTCCGCATCCAAAGGAACGGACGGGAGGCCGCGAGGTGGCCGGAGTTGAGCACGGCGTCGACCTCAGCGGCGGCCGGAGCTCGGGCGAGCTCGGGGTCGGTGTTAGGGAGCACGGCAGGAGGAGCTGGGGCGTGCTACGGACTCCTGAGATCGCGGTGAGCACGACGGTGGGCTCGGAAACGAGCTGCGGTGGCTGTGGCCACGGCCACGCCATGGCCGGCGGCGAGAAGCTCTTGGCCGCGGTGGAGAAAGAAGCTAGGGGATGAGCGCGAGCTTGAGAGAAGGGGGAAGAGGAAGAGGGGCTCACAATGGATCGAACGGAGGGGTCGGCGAGCTCGGGGAAGCTTCTGCGACGGCGAATTTATGGCGGCGATCTCCGGGCACCGGGGATGAAGACGACGATGCTCCGGTTGACTGGGGCCTCCTCTGGTCGCGTGCGTCGGTGTGCAGCTCCATGGGGTCAGGACGGAGCTCAGGGATGCGGAGAGGGAGCGAGGAAGTGGCTGTGGCCGCGGTGGTTGCGAGCGATGTCGGCGGCGGCTCTCGGTGGGGAGAGCAGAGGAAGGGGAGAGATCCAGAGAGCGAGGGAGAAGTGAGAGGGGGTCGGGGAGGCGCGTGGCGTCGCGGGAGGCGACCAGGGTGACGAGGGGGTAGCCAGGCAGGCAAGGAGGAGCTGGCGCGGCTCGCCTGCGCGCCGGGCACGCAGCTGCTTCGGGGCGAGGGGAGGAAGACGACGGAGGGGCTGCAGTGGTGGGCTGGGCCGATTCTGCTGGGCCAGGTAAGTGGGCGCCAGGTAAGTGGCTGGGCTTCTCTTTTTTTTATATATTTCTGTTCTGTTTTCTATTTAATTTCCACTGAATTCAAATTCAAACAAATTTGAAAACAGTGCCAAAACTCCCCTGGATAATTTTATGTCACTTAAGGTCTACTCCTCATAAACATAAAATATCTCAGGGCATTTGAAAATATATTCATTATATATTATGAATATAACTCCAAATTCAAATAAAATATTGATTTAAAATCAGAGCCCAAATAATTCCTTAGAAATGTCCCAAAATTTTGGTTTGATTTATAACTCTTGCCAAAATTGTCAGAGCTATTTCTAGGGCATCTTGGATTTACTGATTACAATTTTAGGGTTTTTGCCCTTCTTTTATTTAGGGTTTTGAGGCTTCCAAATTTCCCCAGTTCAAGTTTTCAGAAATTTAAACATGATGCAAACACTAGGCAGCACCAGAAGCTAGGGATGTGACACTACATAATATGGAGTATTCAGTTTTTACTAAGTGACTGGGATGAACAACATGGATTTCTTCTTAAGTGGCAATATTTATATTGAAGCAAGTCTTAAGCCATCACTTTGTTCTGCTCAAGACTTGGCGGCTACAGGTATTATATTATTATCAAAGAACTATTTTCAAATTCTTTGTTTTGAGCAAACCGGATTGACCCGGCATCACCAATCATTATGACCCTGTGTCTGCAAACCGGCGTCATCAATAATCATGAACCGGCATTGGAAACAATCATGAACCGGCGTTGGCAACAATCATGACCCGAAATTATCAGTTTTTATAACCCGACAATGGTGGTAATCATAAACCGGCAAGTTTTACATCTTCAAGCCGGCTGGATATCAGTTGAATATTTTAGAGACTAATATTTTTGTCAAGTCAGAGCATTGAAGGCCAATTCAAATGGATTCTTTATTTACAAAATATCTTCTGCAAGAAAATCAATTATGAAACTAGTCTATTGACTCGGATTTTTAGAAGGAAGAAATGACAAGGATTTAAGGATGATCAAGTTCCGGTTTACAAGAATATTTAAACCAGAGCACAACCCGCCAAATTTGTTCTTGTGTTTATGTTGCAGATCAGTTTAACATGGATGAATCCAAATTAAACTGGGGGCTAATGTCGAGGATATACCCCGCGGTATAAACCGCCGGATGTATGACCCGGCTAGAGTTTGGCGATTCACTGGCGACCCACTTGGACCTAGCGGTTTAAAATTCATTAGTAATCCGGCAGGCGGGTCAGAGGAGCGACAAGACCCGGTGGCCCAACGGGCGGTTTATGGAAGGCCGGATCACGCTATGGTGGGCTAGTTTATGAGGAAAGCACAAGGAATATTTTTCTACAAAGGAAGCAAGACTAGGACTGCACTTGTAATAGAGTAATACTAATCCTACTAGGACTAGTCATGTAACCCACCCCTTCAACATATATAAGGAGGGGCAGGGCTCCCCAAAGAGGACAAGCAAGCAAGAAACAATCTCTAGGGCTAGACACAACTAGAGGAGAGCCGGTTTACGGCGACTCCCACATGATGATAATGAGATCTAGCCCCAAACAGCCTGTAGGGTTGTTACCGGATGATGTTTCCCGGGGCCCGAATCTGTCTAAACCTTTGTCTTGTGTTGCGTCTCTCGATTCCGCTCAACCCCTCTCAAGCTACCACATAGATGCGTTGGCCTCACGACTAAGTCCTCACACTAAGGACATCTGACGTGTTAATTCTACGACAGGTACGGTAAGTAAACCAACTCCAAAACAGTTCTAATAGCAATTTTTCTCCGTTTTGGAATATTTAAGAAAATAGGAAAATAAGAAGTAGTCCGGGAAGGACACGAGGCGTCCACGAGGGTAGAGGGCGCGCCCCCTGCCTCGTGGGCACCTCGTGTGCAAACCTGTGGCACCCCGGCTCAGAGAAACCGGAACGCCCCGTATTCCAGCCCAGAGATCGAGGAGAAGTCTCTAAAATACGACACTACTTGACATAGGACAAATCTGCTCTTATTACAAGAATAATAATACATGGGTCTGATGTTACAAAGGTTCACATCAGCATGGCAACACTATGCCTGCGATACTACACTTGCTCTATGCTAGTAGTGGAACAACTGTTAGCAGTGGAAATTTTCTAGCAGCGGAACAACAACGAAGGTGGTGAACTCCACTCTACATGGACTCTGGCTGGGACACGATCTAGCTCGCACGAACAGAAACAACGACAAGCAATCAAGCAATATCTGCATCACCTGCAATCTGGCATGACACGCCAGGTCAGTACATTGAATGTACTTGCAAGCTCACAACAACCAAAAACATCAAGGCAAGACAACAACATAGCATTAAGCAGGTTAATTAAATTAACAGCTACCATGATACAACATCAACTACTAAGCATGATATGAAGCTACTACAATACTGATAAATCACCATCTCCGATCTCCATAACCATATCTCTCTTGGCTAACCGGCCAAGCAATATACCATCTCGATCACCTCGTGATCAAAACCAAACTGTAATTGTGATCCTTACGGCGATCACAACCTGACCAATAAATGGCCCATGATCCTTACGGCGATCACAACCCGACCAATAAATGGCCCGTGATCCTTACGGCGATCACAACCCGACCAATAAATGGCCCGTGATCCCTACGGCGATCACAACCCGACCAATAAATGGCCCGTGATCCTTACGGCGATCACAACCCGACCAATACTTGGCCAATCTGTACTGCTCCAAATATCCACATATCCATCACCTATAAGTCATTCCTTCATGTGAGTGTTGATCGAACGGTGTACCCTAGTACGAACCCATGCCCATGACCGAGGACGCGGCTATCGATAGATTAAACACACACTCTGCAGAGGTAGCGCACTGTACCCACACCACAGAACCCATGGCCTCACAATCCCATTCGGGTGGACCAACGGTGTTCCGACAAAACCGATCTACTGCCATGACACTCTCCCAGCCACTCTGACTCACTCCCCTCTGGGCTAAGTCATGGGTGGCCCTGTGTCTACCTCCAGACACAATGACCACCGTCATGGCCCGATCCACTCTGGGACCCTCGCGCAAACTCAAACTAAAACCGGGCACACAAGGCTTATGTCCGCCTACCTGATTAGGGTAGCGCGCGCCCATAACCTTCCCTCGTTAGAGGCACCAGCGAGAGGCACGACAACAGACCGCATTAGGGCCGTCCCATACCGGCAAATGTTGTTGCACTAGAAAAGCTCGATTCAGTGGCACCTGACCAACTTACTGACAGAATTTATCTCCAAAAATATAACCATAATAACTGATACTCCGATGTCAACTGTCAAACCATAATCCAAGTCACAGCAATATCCAACAAATAATCCAAGCATAATATCATCATCTTAAAATACTCCGAGGATAGCATAACACTACTATCATGATGAACAATAACACTACTACTCAAATGTGCAAGAACAAGCTATCAACTAAGATCCACATGTAAACATCATCCCCGAAACAATACTCCAAGCAACAGAACATCAACTAGCATCATGAAAATAATCATACTAACCACTAATAATCCAAAAGTAGCATGATATCCAAAGTAATACTCCAAGAATATAATCACAGATATCATCATGAAACAATCATAATACCAGCCACTAATATTCCAAAGGCAACATGATACTCATCAACTACAACATAACTCCTAGTAATCCAAACAATAGCATGGCAATAACAAGATCAAAATAATACTCCGAGAAAATGCCATGCATAGAGTCATGTTGCTAAAGCAATATTTTAAACAAGTTCAAAATGAAATAAACCATGTCACTGCATTGTAATCATATAAATGGAGGGTGTGGCTTGCCTAGGGTGGACGAAATCACCGGAAGAAAGTGCAAGAAACTTGCAGAACGAATCACCGGAAAATGTTCTCTCTCGAAGAGAGCTGAATAAGGGCAAGGGAATAATGGTCATTTTCATAGTGTCAAACCATAGTGAAAGTGACATCAGTAGAAAGGGCTCGACGAAACAAAGAAGTGGGCTTTGGAATCACCTCATTTGGAGTTACGGATAAAAAGATATGGATGTTTTTCTGCCAGGGACCCATCTCTAATAAAAATCTTTTCAACCAGGGGCCTGAACAGAAAAATGGAAAGCATAACCAGGGAAATACGCCTTCACCTTATCCGTTCGAACAGTGGCGGGGCTGACGCGTGCGGGTCCCACGGGTGGGGCCCGTCACTTATCCACCTGGCGCTGACAGGTCAACACCGAGTGGCTGACCAGGGGTGTCCACAGGGTGGTGGGGCCCGCTTGTCCGGCCTTCTTCTTCCTCCCGCCTGGACGCATCGGGCCGAGCAAGGGAGCTCACCCCGACGAGGCTCGTCGGCACTCCTGGCCACCACCCGGGGCGCGCGACCTACCGACGAGCTCAGCAGGGCGAGGCGGATCCATTCCACATGGGCACGGACACCCAGGAGGATCGGAGCGACTAGGGCGTGGACTACGGTGGGGTTGGCTTCGGGAGGAGTTGGGCTCGCGGCTAGAGGATCTCCGGCAAGGGGGAGAGGGGCTGGGGATGGTCGCCGTAGTCTTGGCGGTCTACTGGAGGTGGAAGGAGCGAGGGAGGGGCTCGGGCTTGGGCTAATCTAGCCGGGCCGAGGCGGCGGCCATGGCGGCAAAGGGAGGGCAGGAGAGCTTCTCCGCCTCGGGTGAGTGGACGGGGAGGGAGATGGGAGTGAGGCGAAGAGCTTGGGGCGATCGAGAGGCCTCAGGGCTGCTATATATAGGCGGGGCGAGGGGCACGGCCTCGGGTGCTGCCGGGCACGTCCGACCGAAGCTCTGGCGATGGCAGCGATCACGGGAGGGCGCGGGATCACGACGAGGGAGGTGCAGACAAGCAACAATGGTGCACATGGAAGGAGGGGCCGAGGGGAAACAGAGGAAGAAGCCGAGCGCCATTAAAGCTCGATCGGCCACAGTGCTCCCGTGGGCGAGCGTCGGCGAGCGTCGGCGAGCATCGGCGAGGGGTTTTATGGCGAGGGAGAAAGGTCCAAGAGGACGGCGACGACGTGGTAAATCTATTACACATGCTCGTGATCGCTTAGACACCAAGCAGAGGAGGGGCCCGAGGAGAAACCAATCTAGACGCGGCCATTGCATGCAAAAGCGGTGGTCACTGCGTGCACTGGTGCACACAGTGCCACAAACAATGCCAAGAGATGTCTGGGGGTTAGTCCTTCCTGGGTAGGTCTCAACTACTATGATAACTTGGTTAAAACTGTTACGGTTAAATGGTAGTCACCCTCTGAAGTTTACTGCAGTAAACTTGGGTGAGCAATGGTGATCAACTGGAAGGGTTTTGGAGCCAAAGAGCTTGTCTGCGAGGTTGAGGTAAAGAAGGACTTACATCCTGGTAAGTTTGAGGAGATTTGGATAAAGATTTAATGTAGTTTCTTAACAACCACATAATCTGGTCAGCAATGAAGATGATGATGATGCTCTCACATAGATTGTCAACTTGGGCTAAGATTGGGCAAAGCTGGGTCATTTGGTCATATGAAGATGTTGTAAAAAGCTCATGCCAAATGGCCAAGCCAAAATGGCACTTGCTTCACAAACATCTCTACTGACCAGAAACTTGAAATAATTTTGGTGGTCAAATGGCTGATGAAATGATGCCAAATTGGGTGGAGAGATGTTATATGGGTATAAGAAAGATCTGGTATTTTCTCAGAATTTTGGAAGCAATATAAAATATACTTGCTTCACAACCTGAAAATATTGCCAGGATCAAAGATTTGCTCCTGTGCTCACATAGATGATTGGATGGGGTTACAAATGGGTGGAGGGGGTTAAAATGAGCACATTAAGGAGTGTGCAAAAGTTCAAATCATTTGGGTACTCCTAGCTAGTACTTCCTTCACAAAGTCTTCTGTCTGATAGAAACTTCGAAAATTCACTGAGGAAGATTAGCTAGGAAAATAAATTTAAACTTGTGCATGAGGCAATTATTTGGACATATAAACATGCCCAAAAAGGTTGGGAGGCACTAGGAGAAATATAAATGACACTTCCTTCACACAGTGCCACTCAGGGCAGAATAGAAAAATGATTATTGGGGAATTATTTTTGAACTGTCCAAGGAAATGTTTGGGCATATTTGAGCTATATATGACCCAAAGGAATTATTAGAATTATTTGGGAATTTTTGGATTGATAGAAATATAGGTTGCTTCACAACCTAGGGCAGATACGGTTACTCCTTTAATGAAAAAGGAATTTTCCCTGGAAAAAGATTTTAGGGTTTGCTCAAGGAGTGAAGTGACATGATCTTGGCAAGGTTTTGAGAATGATGAGCCACTTGGGAGGAGGAATGAGGATGATTTCCCAGGTGGCAAGGCCATATAACCACTCCAAAAAGAAAAACAGAGCAAAAACCAAATAAATTAGATGAAAAAGAAAAGGGCCAAAATCCAGGCTATTACAAACCTCCCCCTTAAAGAAATCTCGTCCTCGAGATTTGGTTGCTCAGGGAACAAGTATTACTTGAGGACACCGTTTCCAACTCGGGTATCCTTTTTCCTTTATTTATTGTTCCCACAAGAATTTCAGATGATCAACTTACCTTGCTCTGGGGTGGTTTGCTTCACCTTTCCACAAATTCTGATGGATTTTTGCTCACATACAAATCCTTTTTACTGACGCAAATTTGCTCACATCTGCGGTGGTATCTAATGGACTTGAGCATAGATTTTTCCTTTGTTCATGAAACCTTTTTACTTCTACCATGGGGTTGCTTCAAATAAATGCAGGCCTTTTGGGTTCAATAAATGCTGAGAATTATGATGGCCATCTTCTGACAGAATCTGACTGCTCACAGGTGGCACTGAGTTATCTTGATTTATTTCTTTGGCTCGAGCATGAGATATGTACCAAATATTTGATCGCCTTCTATCATGAGCAATATATTGGTGTATGGAGTTATAGCTGTGTCAAACCTCAATTATTTACATCTTGAGACTGGCCAGACAGGGGTCTGACAGACAATTGCTTTTCCTGACAGACTGGCCATGTACTTGATTCCGTCGGTGAGTATACTGGGTCTGAGCTGATTGTACGGCTTTTGAATTTTTCTCATGTGGTTGATATACCCATCATGTCAAGCGGGTCATCGGGATATGAAAAATCCTTGTAAATAGAGTAGGCCGCTGAGAGTATGCCATTGTGGATCCATATGGAATTATGGTTTTCAACTGACTTGGGTATCCGGACCCTGATGGTCGTGAAAAAATCATCATAACTTTGCTGTCGGTCTCATCCTTTTTACGGTCATGATCTTCTTTATTAGGATACCTTATTGAGATAACTTGGCCACACCTGTCCTTGATTCTTCGTATGACCATGGATGCGATTAGTATTTTTGACATTATTCTTCCTTGTTTTCTGACCTGAGTCCGCACACATATGACATATACCCGGGGTTTGTAGCTATATGGAGCTCATTGCTTGAGGCCAATCATACAAGAAGGTGACAAGGTTTTATAATATCTCCTTGTCAATTGCGGGAATAATGATCTTGATGACCATTGTCAAGACTGTGGATTTTGTGATGTCATCTCCAAATATTATCGCTCCTTGCATCACATGAGATGTATTTTTTCTTGTTTTCCTTTGCCTGACTGGGGAGGTTGTGGGATCCTTACTTTTCTTAGGCATATCTGCTGTATCACTCTGACAAAATTATTGCAAGTCTGGTTCTTGAGCGGTACTGCCATATATTGACAACTCTTCATAAAACCTCTTGAGGATGGTGCAATATTGTGGTACTGATGCGGGCTGAGTGGCTTACGAGAGAAGCCATCCGAGTAGCTTGCTGAGGAAGACTTGTTAACTTCTGCTCAATTTTTTTGCTTGGGTATCTTGCAGAAGAAGGCTCTATAGCTTACACACGAAGCTTGCTCTGATTATTGTGCTGGAGAAGCCCGAGTTCCATACGTGACAAGCTTCTCCTCGGGTTTGCTTGTTGAGAAAGTTTTATTTCCGTCTGTCAGAAACTTTAACCGAGGTATCTTGCTGAGAGAGACTGGGTATCGTGGGCCGGAAATTTTTCACATATCATAAGGAGGAAAAATTTAGGAGCCTTGCATCATAAATTTCTTCCGATAGCGTGTGAAAGAATATTGGGTTTCTTATATCCAAAACTTCATACTGATATGCAGACTGAAATCCATACACATGTCCATAATATTCTGAGGCTGATTATTTGCATGAGAAAAATGGTTTGACCGTCTTCCTTGCGCATATCACATTCTGACTTTATGTCAGGACCCCGACTCGATGTCACATCGATCTAGCCTGTAGCACCTCATATTACTTTGCGGCCTCACGCATGGTATCCCCACGGGTGTCGCCTTACCTTTGCCCGGGACCGTTTGCGCCTTTTGGCTCACGTATATGATAGTGTCGCTAGCATCCATATGATAAGGAGCCCGGGCTGACATGACTAGTCGTAAACCCAAAGTGGCACAGACTTACAGGGACAGGCATTCATGACCCAACCTCGAACGTGTCGGTCAACAACAAGTGGGTCCGGGCTGTAGCACTGGGCTAGCAGGACTCCGGTAAACCGGGCTGTAGCGGGCTAACAGGACTCCGGTACTCAACGCGTGACATTTCCCTGAAGGGGCAGACACCGGAACGAGGAAGGACACATGCCGGCCAGCCTAAGTGTTCCAGAGCAGTAGCAAGCTACCATGGCTCAGCGGTAACACTAGGAGACATTTCCCGGTAAGAGAGGCTACTAAAGTAAACAACTAGATAGTTAGATCCCACACATACCAAGCATTTCAATCATACACACAATATGCTCGATATGTGCAAATACAACAAAGCATCACAACATGACTCTACGACACAAGTACTTTATTTAAGGCTCAGAGAGCCATACATAACATACACAAAGGCACGGGTCTCACGACCCAGCATTCAGGTCATATAGTCATACAAACTAGCAGCGGAAGTAACTTGTCTGAGTACAGACAACTAGTAAAATAAAAGAGGCTTGGAAAGCCTAGCTATACTACGTGGTCCTTCACAAGCTCAGGATCACCACCTGGGCCTTAGCCTACTCATTGATGTCAACGTCTACGTAGAACCCATCAGAAGGGGTTGCAGCGTCTTCTGTAAAAAATGTAAATTATAGCAACATGATTACAAAGGTACCCAGCAAGACTTACATCAGATCCTACATACATGCATATTATCAAGAAGGGTTGGTGGAGTTATTGCAGCAAGCCAGCTTTGACTCTTGGCTAGGCTAACCTACGAGACTCCAACTTGAAATGGTTTTGCGTACACGAGTCCACTACTCACCAATTCAATACACTACCGAGGATCCACCTCCGTCTTCCTATGGAAGAGCCATCCTCGGCACTCACACTTATCTTGAGGCTTTTAGTAGTTTCCATTTACTTGTCTATGAACTGTATAGGCAACCAAGTAGTCCTTTACCGCGGACGTGGCTATTCGAATAGATCATGATAACCCTGCAGGGGTGTACTTCTTCATACATGTTTCCACCACTTAGCGTCTGCACACGACATGTGCTCGGCAGACTTCAAGCGAAAGCCGACGTGGGTGTAGACCACGACCTACCTAAACACTTAAGCCTCTAGTCCAGGTTTATCGCCTATTCGGGTTCCATCCGCAGGGAGTCCGACCAAGGTTTCCCATACGGCCCCGAACGATGTGAACAGGGTTCCCGAGATACCTAACGGGTATTCGGTACACCGTGCCACGTACCTACCGCATCATAGCCCACCCCTACGGTCAGCGCTGTCCACGGCCTCCAGTAGGCTACAAACACCAGAAACTACGTGCAACTCCTGGACAGAGAGCTAGGGTGAATAAGAAGTCGAGCGGGGTCATATTTCAGGGCCCAATGCATGGTAGTAGCTGTATCTTAAATCACACATACAGATCTCAGTGCTTAAGGTCGGCTTCAATGAAACAACCCACCATGTACTCCTACATGGCCTCTCATTGATACCTTTACCAAATCGTGTTCACCACACCACTCTCATTACCGACATAACCATTTCACTCCAGCCCATCACCCAGATGAACCAGACCTGACACGACTCTAAGCATAGCAGGCATAGCAAGGTAGGAACAACACATACATATGGCTCAATCAACTCCTACACATGCTAGTGGGTTTCATCTAGTTACTGTGGCAATGACATGTCATGCAAAGGAAATGGGTTCAACTACCGTAGCACACAGCAGTTTGAAACGCGTTGTCTTAATGCAGTAAAAGAGAGCAGGAGCGAGAACATGGGATTGTATCGATATGATCAAATGGTTGGTTGCTTGCCTGATGGTTCGATGCACTGATACGGTTCTTCGTTAGGGTAATCACGATACTCCTCGGAGGCAGAACCTGTCGCAAAGGACACCGATACACAACCATCACCAAACAATGTGCAACAATATGATGCATGCATGAAACATGGCAATATGAGTGTGTTGGGCCAATGCAACTAAAACCAGAAGGGTTTGAACCAATTTGAATCAAAGATTCAAATTTCAAACTCAGACATGGCCTTTTAAAGTGCTTTTCCTTGTTCTGTATTAAACATCAGGTTAACTTGTTTAATCATGCATGAAAATAGTACAGATGGATAGATTGGATTTTTCTGATCATTTTTCATATATAATTTGTCTGATTTGGAGTTACAGAATAAAAGTTATGAATTTTTGAAGTTTAAATTATATTCTGGAATTTCCTATATTAGAATAATTCCAGAAAAACAATTATTGCGTCAGCCTGACATCAGTGTGACGTCAGCAGGTCAACGGAAAACGTCCGGGTCAAACCTGACAGTGGGTCCCGCGTGTCAGTGTGATTAGTTTAATTAAAGTTTAAATAAAACTAAACCTGTTTAATTAACAGGGCTGGGCCCCACCTGTCATTGACTCAGGGGAGTCAACCAGGGCCCACCCATGGTCAAAGTCAATGCCAGCGGCGCCGGCGTTTAGCCGCCGGCGAGCCCGACGCGGCGGCGGGAGTGGTTTTGGCCGTTTCGGTCACCAAATGGGCCACGGAGACCACCGGAGTGGAGCTGAGGACGAGCCGCAGCTCTTGGTGGAGTCCGTTGGGGTCGGGGTGGCCGGAGTTGGCGCCGGCGATGACCTTGGCGGCCACCGGAGTTCGGGTGAAAGCGAACTCGGCCTAGGGTGTGCGGGGAGGTGCGGGAAGTGCACGGTTGGGCTCAACGCAGCGTGGTGAGTGCGTTGGACACCGCGGGTTGGCCGGAGGATGGCCGGGAGCACGTTGGCGACGAGATCCGTGGCAGTGCGTGCGTGTGATCTTCGTGCGGTGGCTACACGGCTCGGGAATGAGAGAGGGAGGGTCGGAGGGGTAGCTAGGCTCACAGCGCTCCCGTAGAGGCCACCGGCGGGGTCGGGGACGAGCTGAGGCGGCGACGGCGTTGAAGGGGATCTCCGGTGATGGCGAGCTCGGGCGAGGTCGGTGCGGTGGTCTCGGGCCGCACGAGCACTCGGGGCTCGGCTAGCTCGATGAAGTGGACGGCGGCGGAGCTCCTGGACACGGCGGCACGGCGTGGGGTTGACGGAGGGCGTGGCTACGGCGAGGGGGTGGCGGCGATGGCGTCGGCCATGGCATGGGAGAGCGAGGGAGAGGAGCTGGAGAGGAGAGGGGGTGTCTGGGAGGTTCGGGAGAGAGAGAGAGAGAGGCCGATTCACGGCGTTAGCCGGGCGAGGGAGGCGGCGAGGCGGCGAGCAGGTGCGTGGCACCCATGCGGTGCTCGCCGTCGAGCACCTGCCTGCCTGCCTGGCCGGCAAGCAGCTCGCTGGCGCGGTGCTGGGCTGGGCCGGGAGGTGGGCCGGGTGCTGGGCGCCAGGTAAGCTTTTTCCATTTTTTTCTGTTTTCTGTTTTTTTAATACTTCTGCAACTTCGTTGAATTAAATAAAATACTTAGGCTACTCCTAAAATCACCAAACTACTCCTGGTCCATGGTTGGATTATTTCCAACATGAAACATTTTAGTTTGGAGTTATTTGAGCATTTAAATATTTTATATAATTTTAAATGCCCAAATTCAAATATTTATGATTTAATTCAAAACCCTAAGATGGCCTAGGAAAATGTGCACCACTTTTGGCAGAGGTTCTGAACCAAGACAAAAAAATGATGGGCATTTTAGAAGGGCATTTCAGGTTCATTGAAAAATATTTTTAGTAACCCTAGTTGGTTTCAGAGGGGGCTGGGGGTTCTGTCATCCCCATTTCAAGTTTCTGATGAAGAATAGACATGATGCAACACTCTAATGCATGAACTAGCTGGGGTGTGACACTTTATTTCGGATGATAACATATTTCAAGCATCATGCATTTTTGAGCCAAAATTTAGTATACGATCCATACCTTTGTCTAAAGATATACCGTTGATCTTGTACCTGACTTGTCTTTTTGCTGGCTGGATCATAACTGCTGTGAGGATTTTGCACTGACGGGGACTTGATGCTGATAATCAATTTAATACGCCATTGGTATCCTGAACAGATATTAATGCTATAATCCAGTTGACTGGGTAGACCAAAATGTTTAGCTGAGCTTCTTCCAAATATTTGAAATCCGTATTGCTTCTTCAAGTCCGGCGTCAGTGGATGAGCAATTCTTTATAGGGGAAAAATAATGTAACACCGGGGCTGTCGTGGATTTGTCACGGCAGATGTCCTCGTGAAAGGACTTAGTCGTGGAGCCATCGCTACGGGTTAACTTGAAGGGGTTAAAGCGGACACAAAGACACAAGGGTTTATACTAGTTCGGCCCCTTCGATGAAGGTAAAAGCCTACGTCTAGTTGTGATGGAATTGATGTGGTTTTGATGGCTAGGGAGCAAACAAGCTTCGCCTAGGCTCGAGTTGTTGTTGTCTGTCCTTGAACCGCCGCCGGGTCGTCCCCTTATATACACGGGTGACGTCCGTCGGTCCACAGAGTCCCACACCGGTTCATACTCGTATCCCGGTTGGTCTCTCTCTATTCCTAACTTACAATACAAGTTTACATACCAAGCCGGTTTACGGCTACAGGTTCTAAACCGACTACAGGCCTTGGGCCTTCATCTGCTTAATCACCTTTACACTACTAATGAAGTTAACCCGGCCCAGGTAGGCCGGTTCACGCCCAGTGGTAATATCCCCAACATTAGGCCCCAGATTGATTTGAACTGGTTCATGTCAATCCTTCACAAAAATCTTTGTCTTCAACATCTTCTGGTAATTGGTAAACTGCCATGTCGTCATTATCTCTGGTTGCTGTAAACCGGCATGACGTCATCATGAAATTAACTTTTATAACGCCTTCTTCTATTAATAGATCTGCAATACCCAAGGCAGCAACTCCACGTCCGAATCTTGTGGCTCCTGGATTCGCGCGCCTGACACACGTCCTTTGCCTTATAAATAGGACCTAAGGGTCATTTCTTTTTCTCCCCTTCGTCTCTTTCTCTTTGTCTTCCTCGCATCGCCAGCCTCGGAGCTTCGCCGTCGCCATTAACCTCTGCCTCGTCTTGGGCCGCTGCATCAACCTGAACGTTCCAGAGCACTGCGGTATCTTTCCGCATCTTCCTCAATTCTGGTAATCCTTCTGCTCTTCTTAACATAGATCTGTTCTAGGGTTTCATGTTGTTGCTGTGCTCCTCACTTATTCATGCTCGTACCTAGATTCCTGGATAGATCTGTGAAACCCTGCTCTGATTAGCAGTAGCTTTTTAGCATCCACCTGTAGTTTCACGCTCAAGTCCATAGATCTCATCTACATACCTGCCCATTGATTTACTTCCGCTCTGCTTTAATCTTTTGAATATTTTCTATTTTTCTGACTTGCTTCAGATCCATTACTACAATAGGACCTTGTGAAACCTGTTTCTGCATACTTAGGCATCCGCAACCTCAATTGCTTTCAATGTTTAGATCAGGCGGTTTAACTTAGTATAGAAAAAGTTACTAAACCGGTATATACCATTAGTCCCCTTGTTGAACCGCCAGAACTCTTTGGCCATATGATGCCACTTTATAAAAATCCGGTTTAAGTATACTGCCTCCGGTTTAGCCTTGTTCATACCAGTGCCTTCTTTTATCCAACATGTTCTTGAACCGGAATCACCTATTTCTTGTAGATCTCACCATGGCCAAACAAGTATATGAGTGCAACTGGGTTCCTTCTCGTGTCACAGAAACCCAGTTGGATGATTTAGTCTCGATTGGCGCTTTAGACAGCAAAGAGACTATCCACTGGAGGGTTCCTGGTAATGAATGTCCTCCCACACCTCAAGAGGGATAGGTTGTGATCTTTTCGGATCACTTAGCCCGGGGCTTCAAACCGCCCGGCTCCAAATTTTACCGGGACGTACTAGCCAATTTTCAACTTCGCCCGCAAGATATTGGCCCCAATTCTGTTACCAACCTATGTCACTTCCAAGTGCTCTGTGAGGTGTACCTTCAAGAGAAACCCACAGTTGAATTGTTCAGAGACTGTTTCCACTTAAACCGCCGCACAGAATTCACTGACGGTCCCAATACCGAATTGGGCGGTATGGCAATTCAGAAAAGGAAAGAAATCACTTATCCCCATGCCAAACTACACAGTCACCCCAAGGAATGGAATGCAACATTGTTTTACTGCAAAGATACTTCCCCTGGTGATGAAAATCCTTTGCCTGGCTTTTGTCCGGAACGGCTCAGCAATACACACCCCTTCCCACAAAGGCTAAGTGCCAAGGAGAGGAGTAAATACGCTCCGCAATTATCCAAGCTCCGAGCCTTCATGTCCAACGGTTTAACAGGAGTTGATCTCGCATGCTATTGGATATCATGGAGCATACTGCCTCTCAGCCAGCGCTTCGGTTTGATGTGCAAATATATTGGCAGTGTTGATGACCCACTCCGACACACCAACATCCAGCTCTCCGATGATGAAGTCACAGAGACTGTGAAGAAAATGCTGAACGAACCGGAGCATCTCTGCGCTCAAACCGGCCTGGGCCCTTTTTATGCTACCAACAAACCGCCAGCTGTAAGATTTTGATTGTACTTTTTTATTGAACCTGTTATTGCTCTCTGTCTGACATCAACTGCTGCTTACCCAGGGTGATAATCCGTTTTGGAGCAAGAAGCTTCCACAAGACAAACCGGAGAAAGCAGATCAGCCAATCCGGCCAAAGACCAAGGTCGTCAAGAAGCCTGCCAAAAAGAGGAAAACCACTGCTTCATCTGATCCGGCTGTTGATGATGATGTGGGTAACTCGGACCCTAAGGTAGAACTCGATTCACTAGGCCTACTTTTTACACGCCTTATTGATGATGATACTTGTCAGGACGACGCTGAAGCCAGTAATGCTGATGCCGCTGAGGTAATTACTCTATCTTCCGATTCGGATCCTTTGCCTTTGCCAAAATTTCACCAGGCAAACCGGAAAGTTAAATTTTCTCATCCCCTTGCTTATTTGGATCCCAAATTTCTTATGAAGACTCAGCAACATGAAGCTCGCTGCACAACCCGGCACAGCGGCCAGGTAGTTACCTCCGCCGGTTTACCGAACAGTCCGGTTCGAAAACGCCGCTCCGAGGTCTCCGACCTTTTTATTAATTTATGTCCTAAAGCGGGTTTCATCCGTCAACCTCTTAATCCGTCCGACTCCGATTATCAGGTTACTTCCCATTCTTCCTCTGGTGAATCATCGGCCACTCAGCTACCACCACTGAAAACTGTTCTGGGGTAAGCTAGACTGAACATATGCTTCTGGTATACCACGTTAAAACTTATGCTGTTCCTTGACTTTTTGTTTCTCTTTCAGGGCTAAACCTAAACCAAGCAAGAAAGCCCGCCTGAATAAAGCGGCCGAGGAAGATGCTGCCCTTGAACAGGATAAAACACCAGATCTTGAAGCGTTCATTCCTGAAGATACTCCCAATGATCCTCCTTTGCAAGATGATGCTATTACTGATAAAAGGCCTATCGATACCTCAGTCCCTGTTGACCAGCCTGCCAGCTCCGTCCGGATTGATGGATCCCGCAGTCCTTCAAAGCCTGCTGATAAACCGACCGCGCCAACGCAAACCGGCGAGTCCAAGGATGATGACGTTGTAATTACCGACGTAGGTCGCTTTGAAACAGGGAATCCCGTCGCTTTGGCCAAGCATACTGTGAAAGAAGATTCTCCTGGTATGAACAAAGGCAAATGGGATGTTGATCTGGAAACATATGCTGCTCTGAGTGCCCAAGATGTTCATTCTGGTTATTTGAACCGGCTATATACTAGTCGTGACTGTGAAGCTGGCCTGGTAAAGATAATGAGAGATAAATTTGAGGTAACTTCCTTGCGCTTCTTCTTTCTTTAATTACTGCTACTGTATTAATCCTCCTAGCCCCTAAGGGCCGGTTTGTAATCTTCTTCAAACTGGGACTTGAATATAGTCCTCAATACTTTGAACTCCATCAATGTAGCCCCCAAGGGCCGGTTCAACTTAGTATAGTTAAACCGGGACTCCAATAAAGATTCTAACATCAGAAAATAACTGAGCAAATAGCCATTAGCCCCCAAGTGCCAAGTTGAATACCTGTATTGAGCTTGGGACATTGCGATTTAGTAACAGATGAAAATTGAAGGTGCATTAGCCCCCAAGTATCAAGCATATAACTTGTTATGTGGTTGGTACTTCAAATTCTTGTACCATTTGTTGAAAGCCAAGCACTGTCTTTATGCAGGCTGAAGGGAGGATCAAAGAAGACCGGATTACTGACCTGCAGGAAACTTTGAAAACCCAGCAAGCTGAAGCCGACAAGGCAAGGGAAGAATTAACCAGCTCTTTGAGTATCACAGAACAACTGAAGGAGGGCTTCTAGAAGGAGCGGACTGATTGGGCCACTGAGAAGGCCGATTTAATAAAAAGAGCTGAAAATGCTGAAGCTGCTCTTAAACCGGTGGTAGATGAGCCAACTGCCGTAAAGCGGCAAGTACATTCCATGACCGCTGCTATCTTTGGTAAGTTCCTTTTGGTTTCTTGGACAACTCTGGCCTGCTTATGATAGATCCGGTTTGTGATCTTTCCTGTATTGTTATAGGTACACGCATTGGTCATTTAGGGTCAAATGTTCGGAAGAAGTTGAAGGCTGCCTACACTTTAATTGAACAGCTGTATACCGGAGCGCAACGGATCATCACCACTGCATCTCATAACAACCCGGCACCTTCCTTAATTCAAGACACTCTTAATAGGTTGTCAATGCTTCCTGCTTGAATTGAAGAACTAAAGAAATCTGCTGCTCGGACCGGAGCCATTAATGCCTTGATCCGGGAAAAAGCATGGGTGCCGGATTTCGATCCTGTTGAAGCAGCTCAAGGCTATCCCAGCTTGAAGGAAGATGGCTCAGAGTTCAATGAAGATGATTTGAGGGCGATAAACTGTGCAGTACGCCCTCTGGCTTGTTAATTGGCTGAAGAGGCAGACTTGTCGGATTATCAAGCTCAGTACAATGATCAGAACAAACGAGTGCCTGCACCAACTCCTGAAGCGGAGCATCTGATTCCTCCAATCCGTAAGCATACTTACGCTCCTGATATTGAACCGTCTTCTTTGATCCATGAAGAAGCTGTCTTTCAAGCTTTAATGGGAATCGACTGGACCACTGTTGATTTCCAGCCAATGGATAGAGATGAGGAAGCTGAAGCGGCGCGGGACGACCCACAGCCGTCAGACCAGTTTGATGAACAGGCTTGAACCGGAAGCCGGTTTAAATAGCTGCTTTATTATGATCCACCGGAACAACAATGATCTTATTTGGGCACCGCGTTGCCTTGTAATAGGATAGTCAATACTTCTGCCTTAAATATGCCTTCGTGCATAAGTACTGATGCTTTTGCTTGAAATCCTCAATTTATATTTCCTGCAATCAGAAAATCTTGAACTGCGGTGGCGGTTATACCGCCAACCGGTTTTATAACCTTGATATATATATATATATATATATATATATATATATATATATCAATGTATTTAAAACATATAATCAAGTATGCGATACAAAATACCTGCCATCACTGGGCATAAAGTTGGCTTAGCCAGGCTTGAAATGGAGGGTTTATAAACCATTACCATCAAAGGGGAGAAAACAACTCCCGTGTTTTTTTAGAATGCTGGCTTCCCATGTAAACCGTGCTGGGTTATTATAATCCCCCCTGCTACTCCATGATGTTAACAGGAAAGTTAAACCGGGCATATGTCTCCGGATTAAAAATGAACTGAATCCCGTCAGCTGAACCGGAAAAAGATGTTGGTGGTTTAAAGGAAGCACAACAAAAATTGAAGATAGTCATAAGAGAATTATGGAAGCAAAGGCAATGATAAAAAACCGTTTGCAAAAACATGCTTTACTGAGCTGATCAGATGGTGTTACCATGGTCGGACAGGACCAAGCCCCCAATAGGAGTGACAATGGTTCAAGTCTGCCAGGTCCCCAAATGAAACCGTGGCAATTATGCCGATCAAGAGGCATGGCAATGGTTCGGGTTCGACCAAGCCCTCAAGTGATTTTGTGGCCTTAGGACGATCAAGAGGCGTGACCGGTTCAGACTTGACCATGTCCCCAAGTGATCTGGTGGCTTTCGCCTATCAAAAGGTGTCGCGTTGGTTCGGACACGACCAAGGCCCCAAGTGATATCACAAAACTTTTTGAAAAGCAAATTTCAAGGGGTAAACCGGAGGCCGTTTTAAAACAGAACCACTCCATGTAACCACACATGATATGAAAGGACAGAGACCCCGCTTTAGCTGAGGCTCCGGTTTTATTATATCAATGATAACATATACATTGCCATAATATGTACATAGATAGAGCCGATGGCTCAAGTGTAGGAAGGCCGAAGATGAGCTATATTCCACGGCCTGTTGGTCTCCTCCTCTGATGTGCGTGAGTCCTTATGCTCTCGAATATCAATCAGATAGTATGACCCGTTGTGCAGATTCTTGCTGACTACGAAAGGTCCCTCCCAAGGTGGGGATAACTTATGCATATCCGTATGATCTTGGATGAGCCGAAGCACCAAATCTCGTTCTTGAAAAGTTCTGGTTCTGACCCGGCGACTATGATAGCGACGAAGATCTTGTTGATAAATCGCCGAGCGGGCAGCCGCTATGTCACGCTCCTCATCTAATAGGTCCAAAGTGTCTTGCCGTGCTGTCTCATTGTCCGCTTCAACATAAGCCGCCACACGAGGCGAATCGTGCCAGATATCACTAGGGAGAACCGCCTCTGCTCCGTAGACCATAAAAAACGGTGTGTATCCTATAGATCGGTTGGGCGTAGTGTTGATACTCCATAGCACAGATGGTAGCTCTTCAACCCAACATCCCGGTGTCCTTTGCAATGGAACCATAAGCCGGGGTTTGATGCCTCGCAAAATCTCTTGATTAGCTCGTTCTGCCTGCCCATTGGACTGGGGGTGAGCCACTGATGATACATCAAGCCTGATGTGCTCACGTTCACAGAATTCCTTCATAGAACCCTTGGATAAATTGGTACCATTGTCAGTAATGATACTGTGTGGAAAGCCAAACCGGAAAATCACCTTTTTAATGAACTGCACCGCTGTAGCTAAATCACACTTGCTGACAGGCTCCGCTTCAACCCACTTGGTAAACTTGTCAACTGCCACCAAAAGGTGGGTTTTCTTATCCTTGGATCTTTTAAAAGGTCCGACCATATCCAGCCCCCATGTTGCAAACGGCCAAGTAACTGGAATCATCCTCAATTCTTGAGCCGGCATATGAGCACGCCTTGAAAATTTCTGACAGCCATCACACCGTTTAACCAAGTCCTCCGCATCAGCATGAGCTGTCAACCAGTAAAACCCGTGACGAAACGCCTTAGCCACCAGAGACTTTGAACCAGCGTGATGACCACAATCCCCTTCATGGATTTCGCGTAAAATTTCACAACCTTCCTCAGGAGAGACGCAGCATTGAAACGCCCCTGATACACTGCAATGATGCAATTCGCCATTGATAATTGTCATAGATTTGGATCGCCGGACTATCTGCCTGGCTAGAGTCTCATCCTATGGCAACTCTCCCCGGTTCATGTACGCAAGATAAGGAACTGTCCAATCCGGTATAACATGCAGTGCTGCCACCAATTGAGCCTCTGGATCAGGAATAGCCAAATCCGCTTCACCCAGGAGCTTGACTGACGGATTGTGCAACACATCCAAAAAGACATTAGGCGGGACCGGTTTACATGGGAGCCCAACCGACTTAAAGCATCTGCCGCTTCATTTTTTCGGCGATCCACGTGATCCACCTGATAACCCTTGAAGTGACCTGCAACAATGTCCACCTCACGACGATATGCAGCCATGAGTGGGTCTTTAGAATCCCAAGTACCAGACACCTGTTGAGCTACGAGGTCTGAATCACCGAAGCACTTAACCCGACTTAGATTCATCTCTTTAGCCATCCGGAGACCATGGAGCAAGGCTTCATACTCAGCTGCATTATTAGTACAAGGGAACATTGAGCGGAGAACATAACAAAACTTATCACCTCGTGGGGAAGTTAACACGACACCAGCCCCCGAGCCTTCCAATTGCCTGGATCCATCAAAATGTATAGTCCAATATGTGTGATCCATCTTCTCCTCTGGTGCTTGCAACTTAGTCCAATCATTGATGAAATCGACAAGTGCTTGAGACTTCACCGCCGTCCGGGGTACGTACTTCAATCCGTGCGGCCCAAGTTCTATAGCCCACTTGGCAATCCGGCCAGTCGCCTCCCGGTTTTGTATGATATCGCCCAAGGGAGCTGAACTGACCACTGTGATAGAGTGCCCTTGGAAATACTGCTTCAACTTCCGGCTTGCCATGAAAACTCCATATACCAGCTTCTGCCAATGCGGATATGTTTGCTTGGAGTCAATAAGCACCTCGCTGATATAGTAAACCGGCCGCTGAACCGGATACTCCTTGCCTGCCTCCTTGCGCTCTACCATAATAGCCACGCTAACTGCACGAGCATTGGCCGCTACGTATAACAATAACGGCTCCTTGTCAACGGGAGCGGCAAGAACGGGCGGATTGGCTAATTGCCACTTCAAGTCCTCCAACGCTTCATCAGCAGCTGGACTCCAGCAGAATTGATCTGTCTTTCTCAACATCTGGTATAAAGGGATGGCCTTCTCTCCGAGGCGGCTGATAAACCGGCTCAGTGCGGCGATCTGGCCCACCAAACGCTGAACATCGTTGATACACTTCGGTTTAGCCAGGGAGGTGATAGCCGCAATCTTCTCTGGATTAGCCTCAATTCCTCTGTTGGACACAAGAAAGCCCAGTAACTTGCCTGCCGGAACACCAAAAACACATTTGGCAGGATTAAGCATCATCTTATAAACCCGCAAGTTGTCAAAGGTTTCCCTTAAATCATCAACCAGCGTCTCCTTCTACCTTGACTTGACCACAATATCATCCACATAGGCGTGCACATTGCGGCCGATCTGTTTATGCAGGCAATTCTGTACACACCTCTGATAAGTGGCTTGGGCGCTCTTGAGCCCAAAAGGCATAGATACATAGCAGAAGGCTCCAAAGGGAGTAATAAACGCCGTCTTCTCCTGGTCCTTAACCGCCATTTTGATCTGATGATACCCAGAATACGCATCCAAAAAACTCAAACGCTCACAACCCGCCGTGGCATCAATAATCTGGTCAATGCAGGGGAGGGCAAAAGGATCCGCTGGACAAGCCTTGTTAAGGTCCGTATAATCCACACACATACGCCAAGTGCCATTTTTCTTAAGAACCAGCACCGGATTAGCAAGACACTCTGGATGAAACACTTCAATGATAAAACCAGCTGCTAAGAGCCTGGCTACCTCCTCCCCAATGGCTTTGCGCCTCTCTTCGTTAAACCAGCGGAGAAATTGCTTTACCGGTTTATACTTGGGATCAACATTAAGAGTATGCTCAGCGAGTTCCCTCGGTACACCTGGCATGTCAGAAGGCTTCCATGCAAAAATGTCCCGATTCTCACGGATGAACTCGATGAGCGCGCTTTCCTATTTAGGGTCCAAGTTGGCACTGACAGTGAACTGCTTGGACGAATCGCCAGGCACGAAATCAACAAGCTTGGTCTCAGCCGCTGATTTGAACTTCAGATCTGAATCATGCTCCGTAGTTGGCTTCTTCAAAGGGGTCATGTCCGCCGGATCAACATTGTCCTTATAATACTTTAACTCCTCCGTGGCACAAACTGACTCTGCATAGGCCGCATAACCTTCCTCACATTCCAAAGCAACCTTGCGGCTCCCATGAACCGTTATTGTCCCTTTGTGACCCGGCATCTTGAGCTGCAAATAGATATAACAAGGCCGTGCCATGAACTTGGCATAAGCCGGCCGCCCAAACAAGGCGTGATACGGGCTCCGGATCTTCACCACCTCAAAGGTTAGTGTCTCGGATCGGGAATCATGCTCGTCCCCAAAAGCCACCTCTAGGGCTATCTTACCAACAGGATATGCTGATTTTCCAGGCACCACACCATGGAACACCATATTAGACGGTATGAGATCCTTGTCTATTAGCCCCATGCGGCGGAATGTCTCATAGTACAGGATGTTAATACTGCTCCCTCCATCCATGAGTACCTTGGTGAATTTATAACCTCCCACCTGAGGGTCTACCACTAATGCCAACTGGCCCGGATTGTCAACCCGG
>NC_057795.1:619000116-619008764 GCF_018294505.1 Triticum aestivum
CGGCGGCGGGGACGCACGGGGCGCCACGTGGCGAGGCTAGATTCGCTGCGGGCGCAGCGGCGGACTTTGTCCGGTGGCGGCGGGGGAAGTTTTTAGGGTTAGGGGTGAAATTGATCCGCGAATTTCAGGGGAGGGGTGTTTATATAGGTAGAGGGAGCTAGGAGAGTCCAAATGAGGAGCGGTTTTCGGCCACGCGATCCTGATCGAACAACCGAGAGCATGGAGGGGAGTTAGATGGGTTTTGGGCCACTTTGGAAGGGTGTTGGGCTGCAAAGAGAAAGGGGGGGTTCCGGGCTACGCGGTTAACCGTTGAAGTATCAAACGACCTCCAAATGGCACGAAACTTGACAGGCGGTCTACCGGTGCTATACCAAGGCCGCTTGGCAAGACTCGGGCCATTTCGAGGAAGTTTAACACCCGCACATGAAACAAGGTCTGAGAGGGGCGACGGGTGCGCGCGAATGGTCCGGACTCCGAACGGACAACGGAGAGAACCGGGAGAACCCGAATGGATGCAAGTTTTGAAAAACATGCGGATGAAATGCAGATGATGACATGACAAAAATGCAACACGCAAGCAAATGACATGGCAACAACGATGAATAACTAGCGGACACCTGGCGCATCGAATCCGGGGCGTTACATCGCACTCTTCCGTGTCTGCTTATGTTATGCATCGCTTAATATGATGACATGCTACATTATCGTCGTGTTCACCTATTAGACTCCGAGTCAGGTCCAAACTAATGCTGAAACTTGAGTTTTTAAATGGTTGTGGGGTACATATTGGGGCAGCAATCAGTACTATATGTCTACTATCTGGTTAATCTCGGGTGTCTACTATGAGTTTCATGTTGGATGCAAACAAACATTAAAGGAGCCATTATCTGTATTTTTTAACTAAAGCTATTATCTGCCTGCTATCATTGGTTTTGGGTCTATCCACAGTTTGCTACCATCACTCTGGATTTGTGCATGCACTCCTTACATAATCTCACTATGTTTTATTCCTATGCATGCCAGTTATTGTACACAATGGAACTGATCATGTAGAGCAAAAGAGACAAGCCTTGCGTGGCAATAAAATTTCATGCAGACGTTGCTCCATGGTGGGCGCAAAGGCAGCCCTCCCCCCTCCACCCATTTCGGGTCGTAATCAATAGGAAGATAACTGTTCTGAGGGGGATTCAGAAGGAGAAGACCACTCCTATTTACCCCATGAGGTCTTCGCTCTAACTTTCCATGATGATGTTGGTAATATCATGCACTGAGGGTGCCTTGCATTGCTTACTGTATACATCAAAGATGTCATCTGCTTAGTTTAGACATGCTTTGTGTCAATGCCATCTGTTTAGTTTCTTTATCGTATATGTGAATCATGCAATGCCTTCTATTTAGTTTCTTTATCGTATATGTGAATCATGCAATGCCATCTTGTTTAGCCAAGCATCATATATGTGCATTTTGCAATGCCACCCTGGTTAGCCAATCATCTTATATGTGAATTATATCATGCCATCATTTTTTTATTATGTGTTAAATTTGTCAACAAATTTAGTACATTCAATTACTCTTCTTGTGCATCAGCCATTCGGCAAGGTCATGGAAAAAATCTGGAGTGGAAACAAGGTCTTTAGAGCAGACAATGCTATCTGACGAAGCGCATGTTTTCGGTGTCAAAACCGGAGGATCTCAGGTAGGAGGTCCCGGACTGTGCGTCTAAGGCTAATGGTAACAGGAGGCGGGGGACACGATGTTTACACCCAGGTTTGGGCCCTCTCTACGGAGGTAATACCCTACTGCCTGCTTGATTGATCTTGATGATATGAGTATTACAAGAGTTGATCTACCACGAGATCGTAGAGGCTAACCCTAGAAGCTAGCCTATGATTATGATTATTTCTTTGTCCTACGGACTAAACCCTCCGGTTTATATAGACACTGGAGGGGGCTAGGGTTACACAGAGTCGGTTACAGAGAAGGGAATCTACACACCTGAATCACCAAGCTTGCCTTCCACGCAAAGGAGAGTCCCACCCGGACATGGGACGAAGTCTTCCATCTTGTATCTTCATAGCCCAACAGTCCGGCATATGTATATAGTCCGGCTGTCCGAGGACCCCTTAATCCAGAACTCCCTCAGTAGCTGTCGGTATTCTGGGAATGGGGGTACCCAGACTTGCCTGCCTGCGGCCTGCGGCATGGCTCAAGGGGCGGCCCAGCATGGCCCATTTTCATCAGCACGAGCTCAAGACCCTCGCAAGGGGCCAAGCCTCGCGGGGTGGACGACGGGAAGCTTCCTCAGGCACGGCCTCGTCAGGGTGGCTTGCGAGGAGGCGGAGAGATCAAGGCGGGGTACCTCACGAGGTTCCCATAACGCAAGCCATGACGACCAAGGGCGCCAGGCGGGCGCCAGCCCGCGCAGTGTCCTCCTTTCTTCTTTGGTGCAAAGAGAGCAAGCGCAGGCAAGAGCATCAAGCAAAGGCATCCGTTTCGGTGCAACAAGACCAAGACCGTCGCAACGGCAGGAAGGAAGTCATTGTGGAGCCCAAGCCGGCGTCACCACTAGAGCCTTTGACAGGCGAGGACCAACTTTAGTCAGGATAAGTGTACTAGATGTTCCCCTTCAAAATGGTCAAGTGTTGGCGCCCTTCCCGCTCAATATTTGGGAAGAGGACCAGGGCTTTTGCCTATAAATAGGACTAGCCACCCACAAGGTAGGAGGATCATCATCAGGAAACCAGTAGGAAGAGCGACTGAACTCCCCTAGCAGTTCATCACACCAGCCAAGAACAGACCCTCGCGAGGCTGTTCTTCCTTGTATTGTTCATCATCAGCCCAAGAGGCAATCCACCACACCACAAACTAGAGTAAGGTATTACACCAGAACGGTGGCCCGAACTAGTATAAACCCTGTGTCTCTTGTATTGTTCCTTTCATAGCTCAGATCCTAGCAAGGCGGTAAGGTGCATGTAGGTAGATGGCGAGATCTCCGCGCGCACCCCAGTGTTCAAACCTAGAGGGTCTGCCGGAACCCGAAATCCGACATTTGGCGCGCCGGGTAGGGGTGCGCCGAAGCTTTCCCTTCCACCGACCCGCTCTCCGCCGACACCGCGACTCGCCCTGCGATGAGCAGCGCGCCGCCCGCTCCAGTCGCCAGCGCTAGCACGGGGGGCAAGGGGCTTCGAGCCTTGGCCCCAGCCTTGCAACAGGTGCGGTGGCCGGAAAAGTTCAAGCCAGTGGTACCGCCGCGCTACAACGGCACAACTGATCCGCTGGCCTTCCTGCTGACGTACGAGGAGGCCATCCTCGAAGCAGGAGGCGACGACGGGGCCATGGCTAGCTAGCTTCCCATGGCCCTTACCGACGCCCCGCGCATGTGGCTGCTCCACCTGCCGGCGGTTGCCGTGGCCCCTTGGGAAGAGCTGTGCAACCTCTTCCTCGCCCAGCATGCTGCGCCGGCGCCCCCGGTCGTCGCGGCCCTCCTGGGCGGCTCGCAGGCGCCACCTTCAGGCCGCCGCGTCAAGCCATTCGTCCGCCAGGTCGGTGCTACCTCCACGCGGTAGGGGGCTCCCTCAGGCCGGTCGGCGCCCCAAGGCCGATCTGGCCTTCAGCTCGGAGGACCACCCCTCCAACTCAGCCTGCTCGGGCGCGCTCCCGATGTTTGCACCCCCACCATCTGCCAGGTGGCCGTCACCTGGACTCTCATCGACGGCGGCGCAGGCCTCAGCGTGCTCTCGATTGAAGCCTTCAGCCTCCTTCACATACCACTGGAGCGGCTTCAGCCCAGTCGGCCCTTCTTGGGCGTCGGGGGCAGGTCATCCAGCTCCCTGGGGCAGATCCGTCTCCCGGTAACCTTCGGCACCTACGACAACTTCCGCACGGAGCTAATCGACTTCGACATCGCCCCCATCGGCCTCCCATACAACACCATCCTCGGCTACCCAACGCTGGCCTGATTCATGGCCGCGACTCACCCAGCGTACAACCTCATGAAAATGCCCAGGAGCAGCGGCGTCCTCACCGTGTCCGGAGACACCGGGGATGCGTTGCAAGTGCTCAAGCTCGCCTTCAAGGCGTCGGCGTCGGCGCAGCCTACCGACTCGGACGCCCCTGAGCCCAAGGGGGCTGCGCCGGCCAAGAAGAAGAAGTTGTTCACCCAAGACAAGGCAGAAACTAAGCAGATACTGGTCGACAAGGACGGATCCACTGACACCACCTTCACCATAGGCGCCAACCTCGAGCCCGAGCAGAAGGAGGCCCTGGTCAAGTTCCTACGCGCAAACAAGAAGGTATTCGCATGGGAACCCGATCAGCTGGCGGGGATCCCTAGAGGCGTAATTGAGCACCACCTCAATGTGTGCCCCAATGTCCGCCCCATGAAGCAGAAGGCAAGGCGGCAGTCCACGGAAAAGCAGGCTTTCATTGTCCAAGAGACCCACAAGTTAGAAGCTGCAGGGGTCATTCGCGAGGTCCGATACCCAGATTGGTTGGCCAACCCAGTCGTCGTGCCGAAGAAAGGGGGGAAGGAATGTATGTGTGTCGACTTCACCAACCTCAACAAAGCCTGCCCGCAAGATCCGTTTCCGCTCCCCCGCATCGATCAGATCGTCGATTCCACCGCCGAGTGCGACCTGTTATGTTTCTTGGATGCCTTCTCTGGGTATCACCAAATCAAGATGGCGGTAGAGAAGTGGAAAAAACGGCTTTCCTAACCCCGTGTGGGGTGTACTGCTACACGTGCATGCCGTTCAGGCTGCGCAACGCAGGGGCAACCTTTCAGCGGCTGATGCACATCACCTTGGGCCCGCAGCTCAGGAAGAATGTTGAGGCTTACATCGATGATATTGTGGTGAAGTCTCGCGAGGCCAAGACCCTGATACAAGACCTAGAGGAAACCTTCGCAAGCCTCAACGCTGTGAGCCTGCGGCTCAACCCAGAGAAGTGTGTGTTTGGGGTCCCCTCAGGCAAGCTCTGGGGCTTCCTCTATCCCACCGAGGCATCAAAGCTAACCCAGAAAAGGTCAAGGCAGTCGAGGACATGAGCCCGCCAAAGACCCTCAGAGAAATGCAGAAGCTCACTGGGCGCGTGACAGCACTAGGGCGCTTCATCTCCAAGTTGGAGGAGCGAGCACTGCCTTTCTTCTGGCTGATGAAGAAAAAGGGACCCTTTGAATGGACTGAAGAGGCCGACAAGGCGTTCCAAGATCTCAAGAGGTACCTAACCAGACCTCCGGTAATGGTGGCCCCGCGCCCTCAGGAACCCCTGGTGCTCTACCTTGCAGCCACTCCCTACTCCGCCAGCGCAGCCCTGGTGGCGGTTAGGGAGGAGCGTCGGACCAAAGCCGCGGCAGCTGCCCGGGTCGAGGCGAAACATGATCAAGGAAGACCCACAGAGACCACTACCACAGCCAAGAAGGATCAGCCGCCGCAGGGGAACGCACTCGGGACAGCGGAGACCCCTCCCCCTAGCGACCAGCCGCTGGAGGCTCCCCTGTCTCAGGAGGCGCCACGGCCTCCGGAGGGCGCCATCGACACTAGCATTCCCAACCTCGTTGAACACCCTGTGTACTTAGTCAACACAGTGTTGCGGGACGCAAGGGCGCGGTACCCCATGCCTCAGAAACTCCTCCTCGCGCTATTGGTGGCCTCGCGCAAGCTGCGGCATTATTTTCAGGGCCACCCCATCAAGGTTATCTCAGCGTACCCTTTGGAAAGGGTGCTTAGGAGCCCTAACTCAGCTGGAAGAGTCGCTGAGTGGAACATTGAACTGCAAGCATTTCAGCTCGAATTCAGCACAACCAGAGTCATCAAGGGGGCCGCCTTGGCAGATTTCGTGGCAGAGTGGACGGAGGCGCCGGGCCTCAAGGCTGATGAAGATCGATCCCTCTCCCCGGGAAGCAAGGCGCCGGACGGTTGGGTCATGTACTTCGACGAGGCATTCTCTAGGCACGGCGCGGGGGCTGGTGCGGTGCTTATATCTCCTACTCAATACAAGCTCTACTACGCCGTGCAGCTCTATTTCCAGCACGGAGAAAAGGTCTCCAACAACATAGCAGAATATGAAGGCCTAATAGCAGGCCTGAAGGCCGCGGCTGCCCTAGGAGTGAAGCGCCTTACCATTAAGGGCGATTCACAACTCCTCGTCAACTTATCCAACAAAGTATACGAGCCGAGGGATGAGCACATGGAAGCCTACCTTGCGGAGGTCCGCGGGATGGAGAAGCAGTTCTGGGGGCTAGAGTTGCAGCATGTGCCCTGTGGCACCAATCAGGAGGCCAACGACATCGCCAAACGAGCATCCAGGCGGCTACCTTAGGAGCCTGGCATCTTCGAGGAGCGGCTCTTCAAGCCCTTGGCCACGCCATCACTGTCGAGCACGGTGCAGCCTCGAGAGGAGCTCCCCCAGCCGCCAGCCTCGGGAGCCCCGGTCTGTGGCCCGGCCTCAGGGGCGCGTCTGCTCTTAACGATGGAGCCTTGGGAGGGGTGTAGGATCACGGAGCTCCGGAGCTATTTGACGCAAGGGGCCTTGCCAGAGAAGGAGGAGGAAGTGGAGCGTGTGGCGCAGCAAGCCACAGCATACTGCATCAGGGATGGAGAGCTATACCGGAGGCGACCGAATGATGTGTCCCTGCGCTGCATCTCCAGGGAGCAAGGGAAGGAACTGCTGATATACACGGTGGAGACTGTGGGCATCATTCATCATCGCGGACCCTCGTTGGCAAGGCGTTCCGCAGCGGATTCTATTGGCCCACTGCGCTCAATGATGCCGTCGAACTAGTGAAGGCTTGCGAGGCCTGCCAATTCCATGCCAAGCAGATCCATCAGCCGGCGGGAGGTCTGCAAATTATACCCCTCTCATGGCCATTCGCAGTCTGGGGCTGGATATCCTGGGCCCATTTCCTCGGGCCCCAGGAGGCTATCGCTACCTTTACGTTGCCGTGGACAAGTTCACCAAGTGGACTGAAGTGGAAGCCGTCCGCACCATCCCCGCAGGTTCTGCGGTCAAGTTCATCAAGGGCATCATGAGCCGGTTCGGGGTGCCAAACCGCATCATCACCGACAACGGTTCGCAATTCACCAGTAACCTCTTCAAAAAATACGGTGCTAACCTTGGAACGCAGATATGCTACGCTTCAGTGGCGCATCCCCGGAGGAACGGTCAAGCCGACCGGGCCAACACGGAGGTCCTGAGAGGCCTCAAGACCAGGACATTCAAGAAGAAGCTGGAGGACTGCAGCCGAGGTTGGTACGACGAGCTTCAGTCCGTGTTGTGGTCCATCTGCACGACCACGACCAAGCCAACTGGCGAGACCCCATTCTTCCTGGTCTATGGAGCTGAGGCGGCCCTCCCTCACGAGGTCAGACGTCATTCCGCACGGGTCCTAGCGTTTGACAAGGCGTAGGAGGATGCCATGTGGGGGGCGGACCTCGTGCTGGGGGAGGAGCGTCGTCGGGAAGCCATGCTCCGGGCGGCAAGATACCAACAAGCGCTGCGGTGATACCACTGCCGCAACATCCGCCCCAGGACTCTCGAGGTAGGGGACCTCATGCTCAGGCAGGTTCTCTCCAGGGAGGGACTGCATAAGCTCTCTCCCCTGTGGGAGGGCCCGTTCAAGGTTGTTCATGTTTCCAGACCCGGCTCCGCGCGCTTAGAGACTCAGGAGGGGATACCCGTCCAGAACACGTGGAACATTCAGCACCTCTGGAGGTTTTACCCCTAAAAAGGCCCAGAGCCTGTGAAGAAGGCGAATGCCTGTGAAGCTGTCGCGTCTTGGAAAAGGCCCAGAGCCTGTGAAGAAGGCGAACGCCTGTGAAGCTGTCGCATTTTGGAAAAGGCCTAGAGCCTGTGAAGAAGGCGAACGCGTGTGAAGCTGTCGCGTTTTGGAAAAGGCCTAGAGCCTGTAAAGAAGGCGAATGCCTGTGAAGCTGTCGCGTTTTCAAAAAGGCCCAGAGCCTGTAAAGAAGGCGAACGCTTGTGAAGCTGTCGCATTTTGGAAAAGGCCCAGAGCCTGTGAAGAAGGTGAACGCATGTGAAGCTGTTGCGTTTTGGAAAAGGCCCAGAGCCTGTGAAGAAGGCAAACGCCTGTGAAGTTTATCTTTCCGAGAAAGTCCCGGAGCCTGTGAAGAAGGCCAATGCCTGTGAATCTCGCCACCCGTGACACTCTCATGTAATAATGAGTTGGGGCTGTACACGCCCCAGAGTCTCAGGAGCGCCGGCCTCAAGCCATGGGGCTCCCTCCCACGCCTAGTGGCAGCACTTAGCTCCGCGCTGGTGAGAAGACGTCGAAGACTAGATTAGGTGCCGGACGCGGCTTTTCTCATTTGCTTTCTGCAGTTGGAGTGTTCATCCCCGTTCGAGGTTTTATTGAAGTTGTTGTCGTCTTTGGCTTGTGACTCTTTGCCTTTTTCGCTATCCTGCCCCAATTTCTCTCGCGCAAGTCTCGCGAGGGAGCAACTCGGGCACCCTCACGAGTATTTTCTGCCCTTATCGTTCGAGGCTTCCCTACCCGGGTCCACTACAGGAGCACCCCTCCTGTCCGTGCCCCACGAGCACCGCGACACGAACACAGGACCTGGGTCGGTCGCCTCCGCGACTGAGGCCGGGAACTACCTCTCCAGACTAACCCGCGCAGGACGTAAAGCGTT
>NC_057795.1:619009132-619056472 GCF_018294505.1 Triticum aestivum
GCGCAGTCGTGCGGCACAAAGGCACAATACTGGAATAGCGGAAGTAGTACAATAATTAACAGTAATAGTCCAAGCACACCCTCGCGGGGCCCTACACTACTGTCTCTTTGCGCAGGAAAGGGGGAAAAGAACAAAACAGGCGCGACTCGCCTGACACCAATTCGCGGGGGAGACTCGAACTGCCTCCGGAGCTTAGGAGGACTCCATCTCACGCTTCATCGAGGCGCGACAGCGGGCGGGCCTGCTACCCCCCTCTAGGCGGGCGCGGCAGCGCGGAGGCTGATCGCAGCCACCACTTGAGGAGTCATTGCCCGAAGAAGAGCCGTCGAAGCTCGATGAACCACGAGCGCCGTCGACCACGCGCGCGCTGTCGTCTTCATCATCGCTGGGGCTGGACCCATGGCCGCGGTCGTCGTTCTCAGGGCAGCACCCAGCGCGGCGACCATCTTCCCCGAACACCCTCACGTAGAGGGTGGCATCGCCGTCGAACTTGAAGTGCAGGGTGCACCGCCGGCTCAGACCACGCGCGCGGGAAAACGTTTGCCAGCCGCGGTTCAAGGCCAGGCTCCCGGCTGCAGAGACCTCCAGCGAAGCCCAGGAGGCCCGGCTGCAGCAACCGTCCGCCTGAAGCCAGAGGCCGCCCGGGGCGCCAGCCGGAAGCTCACCTAGGAGGAAGCAAGGAAGTTGGAGCCGGGTGCTGGCCGGTTCCGCCGACCACACAACAAACTCCGGCAGAACCTCTGCCGAGTGGGAGCGTGGCCTAGGGGATCGTGCGGCCATAGCGCGCCCCCCAGCAGCGGCCTGCTTCCCGTCACCACGCGGGAGATCACCTCCACGGCCGCGAGGAGCCACCGTGGGAGTCGCAGGGTGCTTGCGGGGACGGCCTCGACCGCGCTTGGGCGGGGGAGGGTCAGGCTCCACCTGGCGGGCCTTTCCTTTCTCCGCGGCCGAGAACCTCTTTGGCGGAGCCATGAAGAAGGAGAAGCAAGAGGGGATGGACCGGAAGGGCAGGCGCCGTCCCGTACTTATAGCCAAATGAGGCCAACCGCCGGCCTCCATGATCACAGGTAATCATGACCCGCTTTGCATGCAGGGACTTGTCAGTTCGTGCAGTTGCCGAGGCGTCATGGGGGAGCGGAGCCGCCCACGTCCAATCAACCGCCACGCGGTGCCCAAGGCCGTAGGCAGTTAGGGCCCGCGGCGCTACGCACTTGCCCCTTTGCTTCTCTGTTCGGCCAAGTCCGGGCGCGCCTTGGGCCCGGGGGCTACTGTCGGCATTCTGGGAACAGGGGTCCCCAGACTTTCCTGCCTGCGGCATGTAGCGTGGCTCAAGGGGCGGCCCAGCACGGCCCATCTTCATCAGCACGAGCTCAAGACCCTCGCGAGGGGCCAAGCCTCGCGGGGTGGACGACAGGAAGCTTCCTCAGGCACGGCCTCGTCAGGCTGGCTCGCGAGGAGGCGGAGAGATCAAGGCGGGGTACCTCATGAGGTGCCCATGACACAAGCCATGACGACCAAGGGCGCCAGGTGGGCGCCAGCCCACGCAGTGTCCTCCTTTCCTCTTTGGTGCAAAGGGAGCAAGCGCAGGCGAGAGCATCAAGCAAAGACATCCGTTTCGGTGCAACAAGACCAAGACCGTCGCAACGGCAGGAAGGAAGTCATTGTGGAGCCCAAGCCGGCGTCGCCACCAGAGCCTTTGACAGGCGAGGACCAACTTTAGTCAGGATAAGTGTACTAGATGTTCCCCTTCAAAATGGCCAATTGTTGGCGCCCTTCCCGCTCAATATTTGGGAAGAGGCCCAGGGCCTTTGCCCATAAATAGGACTAGCCACCCACAAGGTAGGAGGATCATCATCAGGAAACCAGTAGGAAGAGCGACTGAACTCCCCTAGCAGTTCATCACACCAGCCAAGAACAGACCCTCGCGAGGCTGTTCTTCCTTGTATTGTTCATCATCAGCCCAAGAGGCAATCCACCACACCACAAACTAGAGTAGGGTATTACACCACAACGGTGGCCCGAACTAGTATAAACCCTGTGTCTCTTGTGTTGTTCCTTTCATAGCTCAGATCCTAGCGAGGCGGCAAGGTGCAGGTAGGTAGAGGGCGAGATCTCCGCGCGCACCCTAGTGTTCGAACCTTGAGGGTCTGCCGGAACCCGAAATCCGATAGTAGCCCCTGAACCAGGCTTCAATGACGATGAGTCCGGCGTGCAGATTGTCTTCGGCATTGCAAGGTGGGTTCCTTCTCTGAATAATCCAAAGTAGATCTTGAACACAAGAATCGTGTCCGGCTCTACAAAACAAATTCCACATACGACCATAGAGAGTATAATATTCCACGAGTCCAATCTGCTGACAACTTCTTCATAGCACGACATCACGCCGCGGCCCGGTTATTATTCAAACCTTTTTCCCAACCTGCCACTACACGTTTCACGAGGCAGTTTTATTGGCACGTCTTGTCGAAGCAGAGATCGTGTCCCCTTATGACGGGATTCTCATCAATACGGGTGTGGGAAAAACATAAAAATCTCATCCCACTCATCCTCTCCTCTGTAGTCTGACCTCCTCATCACCTCCCAAAGGGAGGGTGATATGTAAAGTCATCATGTAAATATCCTCATGTAATTTCTTACCCATCTTCTATCAATACAAAAACAGTAGGAGGTTCTCCTACTGTTAAAAGGTTAAAAAAATACGAGTGTGGGTAACCCAACCGCTCCGTTAGTATGATTCCTTGGATTAGGCAAGTTCCAAACGGCCACGCGGAGGACGCTTGGCATTTGCCCTCTTTATAAAGAGGCTAAGACCTGTCCTTTTCCTTCCATGCTCAATCCTTCCCTTCTCCCACCTCGAGTTCCAACACCCAAGGTTTACTACAAGCGCCTCGGACCTCCAACCATGTCCGGATCCAGCCTTCAAGGCCGGTGGATGGCCTCTTCTGTCACAGAGGAGGACATCACGAAGCTTAGGGAGGCAAGGTACTTGACCGCGGAAATCCTTCACGGGCTTCCTGCTCAAGGACAGGTTATCCCTACTCCCAAACCCAATGAGAGTGTCGTATTCATCTCTCACTTCCTCCGAGGGCTAGGCTTCGGTCTTCATCCCTTTGTTAGAGGGCTCATGTTCTATTACGGGCTAGATTTCCATGATCTAGCTCCGGATTCCTTCCTTCACATCTCATTGTTCATCGTAGTGTGTGAGGCCTTCCTCCGCATTACTCCACATTTCAGCTTATGGCTCAAGCCTTCAATGTGAAACTGAAGATAATCGACGGGCGACACGCAGAGTGCGGAGGTGCTATAATAAGCAAAGGTACCAATGTTTTATGGCCAAAGGGTTCCTTCCCGGAAGTTTCTGACCTATGGCAACGGGAGTGGTTCTATGTCACCGCACCCCGTGTTAGAAAGTGGGCGTCCGCTCCTGCCTTCTGGTCTAGTTCTCTGCCACAGCTTGCATCATGGGTCAACAAGGGCTAGATTGGGGAACACCCGATGAAGTGCGGATATTGCAAAGCCGCATTCAAGATCTTATCGAGAAGGACATCAGTCTTGTCAAGGTAATCCAAGTAATGCTAGTTTGTCGGGTCCTACCATGCCAGCGACGACCTCTCCATATGTGGGAGTTCAATCCAGAAGGACCGCGAACCGTTCAACACTTCTTCAGCACGATGCTCGAAGGAATGTATAAATTATTCTTCGGATCATGAATAAAGTGTCCGGACACTACAGAGGACGCAAGCCTCGATTGCAACCATCTAGATACCCCGGTTAGCACTCCACAACCGAACATGTTGTCGTTATATTTATCATAACCTTATTCTGAAAAACCATCCTCGGCGAGGGCTGGATAAAAAAGGCGGAGAGGATCAGGTGTTCAGCCCCTCTTCCCGAAGATTCAGTGGATCCGGTATTAACCAGGATGCTGGCTCACGCACCTTATCAAGTGCCATCAAGTGAAGACCAGGAGAGGAGCGGGGAGGTCAAAAGCGGCCTTCTCACTGGAGGTACGCTACACACCGTATCTGGGGAAATTGAAATTCCCGTGTCGAAGGATGAATGGGGAGGAGAATCAAGTATCCCCTCCCCCCACGGGAAGAAAAGGGCTGCCCTCGAAGACTTGAAGGCAAAGGCCTCCAAGCGAGGGAATAAACCCCTATCAGAGGGCCCTGCCCCAGAGGGAAATATTGCTGCACAACACCCACAAGGGGGCCAACAGTTAACTGAGTTGTAAGTGAACAAAGGTGCTTTGTGAGCATACCCCGTTCTTTTCCTCAGAGTAATGTCTAAGACGTATGTTTTGTAGTTCGTCCTATAGCCTTCCGCAACAATCTTCGTCCTCGGGGGATCTTCTTCCGGATATGTTGGAGAGCAAAACGCCTCCGCATACTTCCTAGCCCCATAAGGCGAACGACCCCGAGGTGTCATCCCGGGGGATCTCTCCCGATACGAAAAGGAGGACGATGCCAGAAGGTGACTCTTCGGCCACCCGAGGTCCGGGGTGTTTGGCTCCTAGAGAGATAGAAAACAAAAGCCCCGGACTATTTGACATACAGCCGGATATGTTGACGGGTCTTTTGCGGCAAGCGCCTGTCTCGAAGGAACATCGTACCTTAATGGGTACAGTGATTAAGAGAATTTCATCCGCAAAGAACGGATTGGATGAAGCCTTTATGAGCCTGCTAAGAGGCTTCGAGGTACGTAATGTGGCATTTTTTGAATTGTACCATAAACGCAAGGTGCACTGTGTGTAGATGGTAGCCCCTGAGACTCCGGTTGCCATCCGAACGGGGCGATCATAGGATCAAAATAGAAATAATCTCAGGTAATAATTTTGCCAATTTTGTACACACGCAGCTGCAGCCCCGGCGACTGCCCGGGCTACCGAATTTGCCGAATTGAAGTGGCAACTTGATGTGGCGGATGATGACATCATGCTCATGAACAAGCAGCTTGATGAGGCACAACGTATGTGTTTTTGGGCAGTAAATGAGTATAATTAAGAGCATGATGCTGAAATTTATAATATGCTTGACTGCAGATGGTGCTGCCGCCATGGAGACCCTTCGGGCTTAACTTGCCCGGGCCAAGGAACAAGCTAGGATAAGCCGCGCAGCTGCCGAAATGGCAGTTCGGGAATTAAAAGCCGAGAAGGCTGCTCATCGCCCGAGTGAGGAGAAAATATCCAACCTGGCACTTGAGCTTAGGGACGCCGCTAGCCGATATGAACTTCTCGAGAAAGAGAATCAAGCAAAGACGACTAACCTTGAGAAGGCCTTACAAGAGGCAAGGGAAACCCGGTCCGAGGCTAGGGCGGCTCGGGAGGAGATCTGGCAAGCCGGGGAGATCGCGGCTGGGAAGCCCTTTTTATTGCAAACTAAGTTTGGCGATCCGAAATATGCCCCGCTTGATCAAATGTGGAGTTCTCCCGATGCATATCTGGATTTGTCGAAGAGTGCTGCTGATGCGACGCAGCTTTTCCAAGACCAAGAAGATCATGAAGCAGAAAGACTGTTCTGGTCGTAGTTCAGCTTGCCAAAGCGTCCGCTGCTGTTGAACGAGCAGATGGCCGAATGGGCAGAGCTCCATAGGTTATCCGGACTTGCCATGAAGGATGTCGTGGACCGCTTGTGGCCTCAGGAACCAAGTCCGGATAGTTATTTTGGCTTGGTGCAACGATTTATTCATGCGGTGCCGCATATCGACGTTGTCAAGCGGTCAGCATGCATAGAGGGTGCGCGGATGGCCCTTTCCCATGTTAAGTCATATTGGGCGAGGATGGAGGCCACCGATATTGCAACAAGGGGTCCACCCGGGGGCCAGGACCTGCTAGAGCACTATTTCAAAGAAGTCTTAGAGGGTGCACACTTGATAGAGGCTCAGTGCTCAAAACATATCATGTTCGAATGATATGTATTTGAATTGTAAAGACAATGCTTTTGATAATAAAGGCTATATTTATACTTTTGCGTGTAAACTATTTGAGTGCCTCATGTGCGGTCGTTTATGTATATATGCATATAACCTGAAAGTTTGCAGTCGTCGGCTTCAGCCCCCTCGCGTATAATGCGGGGTGTTCGGCAAAACACGTAATCACACTTGAGCCAATGGCTTGGTCCGTTAAGGAGGTGGTGGTGCGGCGAATGAGGCAATCCGACTATAGAGCTTTAACACTTTCACTTAGCCATAGGAGTTTGACAGTGGGGCTACTATATAGCCCCTGGTATGTCCGCGTTTATCCGAATACGGTGCATTTACATACGTGACCGGGAAACCGGTCCTTCGTTAATGCGGAGGAATCGCAAAGATTTCGCTGAGTCATTGAGTGGTTGACCAGTCTCTCGCTTTATCATGACAGTTAGTATTCGACTTTCTCTACTGAGGTGCTCATCCGGATGAACCAGGGCACAATCGCAGTAGTTCTCCCTGTGCCACCTTAGCCGATAGAGCGGAACGTAAGGTAGCAAAACACGGGAGCCAAGCAAACCCAACTATTGACCAAAGACATGATTCAGAGCTCATGCATATAAGGCCAAACTCGCGACGCCAAACACTCCCGAAGGTATTCGGACTTTACAAGATATACCGGGCTGAATACAGCCCTCGGTAATGAGCCCTAGATTTCAAGGTACGTGCGACAATCCGGCGTGACGAAAGAGCGCATGTGGTGAGAGATAGATCTCAAAAACACACTGGTTGCTGCTTCTGAAACGTCTATTTTAGTACGGCGAATCATAAGCTTGCCAATAACGTCGGTATCCCTCTTTGTCATTTTAAGTGCCAGGAGGGTATAAAACAACAAGAGATAATAAAAAGGTTTACACAGGGTCTTAATCTAAAAATAAACCTTGAAACGGGGCCATGTTTCACATCTGCGCCTTTATCTCCGTTGTGCCGTATCCTTGAAGGGTATAGCGTGGTGGTCATCTGTAAAAAAGAGAAAAAACCCAGGTGAAAGAATCTGGTGTGACCGTGAGTAAAGTTGGTTTGTTTTAATGAACCATGAAAATGTAATTTCTTGAGTCCGAATAGGGTCAAGACGAACTATTGACTTTTTACATGCGGGCAGCCCACAGCGCCACACAGGAATTTTGAGTGTATATTTATAGACATGTATAGTCTTCTTATGGGCTGTTTTTATGGGGGCATAACCGCTAATCAAGCTCAGGTTTATCTGAGCTGCTACACCTAGGTGTGCACCGAACACGTCTAGCTGTGTCCATGGTCTTAAAGACCAATGAGTTGCTCGGGTTGAAAAGGCCACTTCGTGATTCGGTTGCTAGAGCCGCCACATATTATTTCGTACGAAGAGAAAGCTCCGTGTTTCCGCTGATCGTGATAACGCCACATGGACCGGGCATCTTGAGTTTGAGATAAGCGTAATGCAGAACTGCATTGAAACGGGCGAAGGTCGTTCTTCCGAGTAGTGCATGATAGCCGCTTCGAAACGGAGCAATGTCAAAGATTAGTTCTTTGCTTCGAAAGTTATCGGGAGAACCGAATACAATCTCCAACGTAAGAGAGCCCGTGCAGCGAGCCTTTACGCCTGGTATTAATCCTTTAAAGGTAGTGCTGCTTTGGTTGACCCTTGACGGGTCTATCCCCATCTTGCGGATAGTGTCCTGATATATCAGATTGAGACTACTGCCGCCATCCATGAGGACTCGGGTGAGGTGGTATCCGTCGATTATTGGGTCGAGCACTAAGGCAGCCAAACCCCCGTGACGGATACTAGTCGAATGATCCCTGCGATCGAAGGTGATCGGGCAGGCCGACCATGGGTTGAATTTGGGGGCAACGGGCTCTACAGCATATACGTCTCAGAGTGCGCGTTTGCACTCCCTCTTTGCGATGTGACTGACATAAATCATGTTCACTGTTTTGACCTCCGGTGGAAAAAATTTCTGTCCCCCAGTCTTTGGCTGGCGAGATTCGTCCTCATCTTCACTTAGCGGCCCCTTCCCTTTGTGTTCGGCATTGAGCTTGCCGGCCTGCTTGAAGATCCAACATTCTCTGTTGGTGTGATTCACAGGTTTATCGGGGGTGCCATTAATCTCACAGGGCCTATCTAGAATTTTATGTAGGTTGGATGGACCATCTCTGCTGCCTTTAAATGGCTTTTTCCGTTGACCGGGTCTAGAGCCCCTGAATCCGGTGTTTACCGTTGTATTATGTGGGCTATCTTCATTGTTTCGATGTTTGTTTTTATTGCGTCGTGGTTTTCCATTGCCATCCCTGATTTCGGATGTGCCTGGATCGCTGGTGCTGCTACGGGCCAACCAACTATCCTCACCCATGCAAAAGCGGGTCATGAGAGTTGTTAAGGCTGCCATTGTCCTTGGCTTTTCCTGGCTGAGGTGTCTGGCAAGCCATTCGTCCCGGACACTATGTTTGAAAGCTGCTAGGGCTTCGGCGTCCGGACAGTCGACGATTTCGTTCTTCTTGGTGAGAAACCTATTCTAAAACTTACAGGCTAACTCTCCGGGTTGTTGGGTTATGTGACTTAGATCGTCTGCATCCGGAGGTCGGACATAGGTCCCTTCAAAATTAGCCCTGAAAGCGTCCTCGAGTTCCTCCCAGCTTCCAATGGAATTTTCGGGGAGGCTTTTCAGCTAGTGCCGAGCTGGTCCTTTCAACTTGAGGGGAAGCTATTTGATGGCGTGGAGATCGTCTCCGCGAGCCATGTCGATATGAAGAATAAAGTCATCTATATAGACCACAGGGTCTGTCGTTCTGTCATATGCCTCGATGTTTACGGGTTTAAACCCCTCTGGAAATTCATGATCCAGTACCTCATCGGTGAAGCACAGGGGGTGCGCAGCGCCCCTGTACTTGGTTGTGTCATGGTGTGGGTCCGACGGTTGTAGTGTTCGGTGTTGATTTCGAATTGTTAGGCGACCGGTATAGTCAGTTTGGTGGTCATGATCCTGTATAGGAACACGTTCCCTAGATCTGTAGATGGATCTGGTTATGCCAGCACTTTTGTCCAGGTGCTCACGTAGATCGTGTTTCTTGTACTTGGCTGCGACCTCCCTTCCTTTATGGGGAGGGGGTGCTGGCTTGTGTGCGGTGTTATTAGCCGCTCTGTGTCGGCCACGAGGTGGTCGGTCTGGCTGATTGGCCGTATTGTTTTTCGGCGGTATGGGCGCGATAGCCTCATCGTCGTATTCGGACAGCAGTTTACGTTTTGGATAGTTCTCTGTTTGGCGATTGCTGCCGTATCTTTCCTCAGTGTCGAGCACTTCGTTCCATCTGTCATTGAGCGTATCCTCTGCGGTTTTAAGCCATTGCTTCTACTTCTTCAAGCTCCTCATAGTGGAAATAAGTCTCTTTTGGAGGTGCTCTTGTTCCAAGTATTTTTCAGGGATGATGAATGCATCGTCCTCCACACTATTCTCCTCTTCGGATACTGGTTGATCAGTGGTGTCTTCGGCATCGCTGTGATTGGACAGCAGCCCCGAACTGTGTTTGTCGTCTACTTGCTCGTCCTGCTCCATTGCTGGGTCTGCAGGGTCTTCATTGCCTTCGGTGTCATCCGGGGTGTTATTCTCTCTTGTGCCAGTGTCGTTGTTTTTGCTATGGCGAGGTTTAGAGCGGCGCCACTGATGTCGGTGCTTCCACTGCTTCTCAGGAGGTTTATCCTCAACTAGATCCTTTTTGTCCTTGCCATTGTCTTCTTTGGGGGTATCCACGATGTAAATGTCATATGACGAGGTGGTTTTCCAGCACCGTGTGGGCGGTGGTTCCTGTTCTTCTCCGGCATCGTCATCCATACCGTTGATGTCTTCGGAGTCGAAATCAATCATGTCGGTTAGGTCGTCGACAGTGGCTATTAAGTGCATGCTGGGTGGATAACGAATTTCCTTGTCGTCCGCTTCCCACTCAATCCGGACATAGTTCGGCCAAGAATCTCCTAATAAGGAGAGAGATTTTAACGAGTTTAACATGTAGCCCAAGGGCGAGTATTGGAAGATATCCGCGGAGCTGAACTCCAAGATCGGCGCCCAGTTGGATTCGATGGGCACGGATACACACGGTTCGGAACCTATGGCCGGAGATGAGTCCGAGGGTCTGATGGCACAGACCTCGTTGGAGGTTAGATCTATGTTCGGCTCTAGCGCCGTTGAGTATGCGGCTTCCGTGGGGTCCATCCTCCCATCCTCGGATGGCATGATCTGCACTGGATCTAAGGCCATGGCGGTTACAGCGCTGTCTCCTAAGCATGATCCGATGACAGATTTAAGTCATGTTCATCATGGCTGCAAGGCGCGGCTGGCATGGGCTCGGATCCGTCGAAGATCAAGTCTCCATGGATGTCGGCGGTGTAGTTCAAGCTTCCAAACCTGACCTGATGGCCAGGGGCGTAGCTGTCAATCTGCTCCAGATGGCCAAGCGAGTTGGCCCGCAGTGCGAAGTCGTTGAATATGAAGATCTGTCCGGGGAGAAGAATCTCACCCTGGACTGCGTTGTTGTAGATGATTGAAGGAGCCATCAAGCCTTATGGTGACTACATAGTGGAACTCTCAAAGAAAGCACCAATGTCGGTGTCAAAACCGGCGGATCTCGGGTAGGGGGTCCCGGGCTGTGCGTCTAAGGCTAATGGTAACAGGAGGCGGGGGACATGATGTTTACCCAGGTTCGGGCCCTCTCTACAGAGGTAATACCCTACTTCCTGCTTGATTGATCTTGATGATATGAGTATTACAAGAGTTGATCTACCATGAGATCGTAGAGGCTAACCCTAGAAGCTAGCCTATGATTATGATTGTTTCTTTGTCCTACGGACTAAACCCTCCGGTTTATATAGACACCGGAGAGGGCTAGGGTTACATAGAGTCGGTTACAGAGAAGGGAATCTACACATTCGAATCGCCAAGCTTGCCTTCCACGCAAAGGAGAGTCCCACCCGGACACGGGACGAGGCCTTCTATATGGTATCTTCATAGCCCAATAGTCCAGCATATGTATATAGTCCGGCTGTCCGAGGACCCCTTAATCCAGGACTCCCTCACATGTCTTGCTGGTTACAGATAGCTCCTCAGAGGAGGATTCAGAGACAGATGACCAGTCCTATTTCTCCTCCCCCCCGAGGTGCATGATCTAACTTGGTAGGGTTATGGTGCTCATATCGTGCGTATGGTATCTTGCATTGCTATGTCATTTGCTTAGTTTAGACATGCTTTGTGTGAATGCCACCTGTTTAGTGTCTAATTACCATATATGTGAATTATGCAATGCCATCCTGTTGCAAGACATTATATATGTGAATTATGCAATGTTATCTTGTTGCAAGGCATTATATAGGTGAATTACGCAATGCCATGTTGTTTAGCCAAGCGTCATATATGTGAATTATATCATGCCATCCTTTTTTGTATTTCTCATTGCTTTTGTTGATAATGTTTGTATATTCAACTGCTCTTCCTGTGCATCAGCCATTTGAATTGGTGATGGAGAAATCTGGAGTGAAAACAAGGTCTTCAGAGCAGACAATGCTACCTGCTGAAGCAGATATCTTGCTGGTTACAGATAGCTCTTCAGAGGAGGATTCAGAGGCAGATGAACAGTCCTATTATCTCCCTAAGGTGTATGCTCAAACCTGGCAGGGTTATATTACTCATATCATGCATATGTTGTATTGCAATGCTTAGTTTTTACATCATATACACAATATTGAATGCCATCTCCTTAGTTGACACATTATATATGCGATTTCCCTCTGCTCACTTCCTTAGTATATAAATCATATATTTGAATTATATCATGCCATGATGTTTACATAGACAGCATGTATCTGAATTATGGCATGCCAACCCATTTTCTAAAGACAGAATATAGTTATATCATCTCATCATGTTTACATAGTCATCATATTTAAATTATGTCATTCTATCCGTGAATTATATCATGCCATCATGTTTCCATCGATGGCATGTTTGTGATTTATGGCATACCAACCACTTTAATAGACACATCATATAGTTATAGCATGTCATCGTGTTTACATAGTCATCATATTTTGAAGTATGTCATTCTATCTTGTTTAGTTAGCCATCATACTTGTGAAATTGTGTCATGCTATCCTGTTTAATTAGCCATCGTATATGTGAAATTATGTCCTGCTATTCTATTTGGTTAGACAACATAAATGTGAATTATTTCATGCCATGTTTTCTTCCCTACTATCCATTACACCTGTCTATCTTACAATGTCTGTACATTCGATTACTTTTCTTGTTTATCAGCCATTTCAATTGGAGGGGGTGATGCCAGTATCTGTGGGAGTAAAAACACGGTCTTCAGAAAAGATCATGCTACCTGTCGATGCAGATAGAACCATGGTTGTACTTGCGCACCACACATAACCCAGACTCACGCAGATTGTACCCCTACCTAGTTGGACAGAGAACCAGCTACACCCCTTCTAACCCCAACGCCAGCAGATAGTAACCCAGTTCCCGTTGACACAACAACGTCTCCACCATATAGCACCCAAACACGAGCAGTTAGTAAGGCAACTGCAGTGCCCAAAGCAAGAGGACCACCACTCCGAACCCCAAGTCAACACTTAAAGCAGCAGAAGGATTGTTCTCAGGTCAGGTTCCATAGCTATGGTTCATACTACCTTGCTCTTGCATCACTGTATTTACTCATACCAACTAATTTCAAATTTAAAGGATGCAACTGAAACTCCAATGGTGCAATAGGTATGTTTTAAACATGTTTCTTTAATGTGTTTGCTATTGTAACTTGCTCTATGTTGATTTCAGTTTTAATTGAATAAACAGTTATGTTCTCATGCCATGCACATTACAAGTGTTGTTATTGTTGTGTAGTTTCCCACACTTATATTCTGTCTATGATGTTTTGTCTTAAATAGATATGATTCGAACCATATCTATCTTGATTTGGCAACATAAACTAGAATGATATAGACCATACAGTGACCATACTACATAGATATATGTTTGTTTCATGTTGTTATCATGTCCACCTTACTACTAAACTGGTTTACCAAAATGAGTTTCATATACTACATTGTAAACCTGTGATGTGTTTGTTTGTTTCTCTTTTAGAACGCGGCTAAAATATTGGAGAAGAGTACCCCGTTATGCAATGGTAAATGAAGTAATGTAGATAAGGTTCAAGATAGTGAGACATCCCTGTTGGTCTCCAAGAAAGCTGATAAAAACTATATTGAAGACACTGAGACAACCCCAAAGTCATGTCTTGAAGTAGTGTTCGAGTTACTCGCTACTACTGCTGGCACCAGCTCTTCGAACTTGTTGCCTCAATCAGTTCGGCTTCTTGAGTCTCAACTTCAAGTTGAAAGACATCGATCAGATGTTATGCGACAGGAATCCGAAGGACTGAGGAAGTCCCAGCAGAATTCAGATGTATACTTTCTGGTGCAGTAGCAAGTGCTAGAGGATTTAAGCGCCAAACAAGAAAAAGTTAATAAGCTTGCTAAGCATCTTGCCAACATTATGGGTACCCAGGATATTGTTTCTTGAGCTCTTCTGAAGTGGTTTCAGTTCTGGACGTGTTTTGTTGCGGCGTTTATATGCTGCTTTGTTCCCTATATTTGCACTGGTGGCGAAATTTGATGCCCAGTGGATGTAATATGTGTAATAGCCGTGATAGCCTAGCGTAAGTTGCTTGCTTATTTATTTCCTTATTGTCTTGTTTATTTCTTTGCTTGTAGTCAGTGCAGTTCTTTTTTTGCGGTTTGCTAGTGGCCGCAATAATCTATTTTATAAAACTAGGCCACAATAACCATGGGCTACCTACGGGTCGTAGAAACAATGGGCCTTCTATGGGTCGTAGAAACAATGGGCCTCATACGGGTCGTAGACACAATGGGCCTTCTATGGGCCGTATCATCAATGGGCCTTCTATGGGCCGTATGATCGATTGGTCAAACATGGGCCAATAACAGAACGCATTATGGCTGTAAACGGGCTATAGAGTTGGAATCGTCCGTTCATGGGCCGACCATAACGGGCCGTCGTTAATCGGCTGTATTTGATGACGCTATGAAAACGACCCAACGTATTAACGGGCCACAAATGGGCCGACTGTAACCTCGGGCTGAATTTGGCCCACAAGCAGAAAATGATAGTAAGGGGCCGCAAGTAAATGAATGCTGGAAATGAGCCCAAGAATAAATGGGCCCTGAGAAGGCCGAAAGATAACATGGGCTGGAAATAGCCCAATGGAATAACGGGCCGTTAATGGATATAAAGTGATACACTGTTCATTACGGGCCAGTTTCACCACAGGCCGTTAATGGGTATAAAGTGATACACTGTTCATTACGGGCCAGTTTCACCATGGACCATTAATGGGTATAAAGTGATACACTGTTCATTACGGGCCAGTTTCACCACGGGCCTTTAATGGGTATAAAGTGATACACTGTTCATTACAGGCTACTTTCACCACGGGTCGTTAATGGGCCAAGAGTTAAAAAGGGCCTCACATGGGCCGAAAGACGTCATGGGCCATACATAGGCCAGAAGTTAAAACAGGCTGGAATCATATTGGACGGCCCAGATGACGCTACTGGGCCTAATTCGGATAGGTCATAACGGGCCCTGGGTTAGCGGGCTGTAAATGGGCTATATGCGAACATGCCGTTAACAGGCTTTCCATGGGTCGGCCCGCCACCTTTGACCAAGTCAAACAGGCTGGCCTTTTCACAGGAAGGGGCCTCTATTGGGCCCTGCCACATGTCGACGTATCATAGGCGCCTTCCGTCCAATGAGTGGATGACATCTGTCCCAACGGTGAGCGAACACGTGTTTCCTCCAGGCAATGATGATTTTACACATGGAAAATCCCCATTGGTCGGGTTTGTTAATGGGTTATCGGATCCAAAATCGTACCCGATAGCTTAACGGCGTTCCTTTACGGTGGATGCCATGTGTCAGTCACCCTTGACGAAAGCACTTCTGTGACGCGTGATTTATCGTCATGGAAGTGGACACTTCCGTGATGATAATTTTGGTAATGTCATGGAACACTTCTATGACAACACATGTATGACTATCTTGATTCTGTCATAAAATCATCATGGATGTACATGCATGACAGAAAACATGACCTACTTTGACAAACACGTATCATCACGGAAGTGTATTTTTTTGTAGTGTAAGGATCCAACTCTTTCACCCACGCCTTCTCTCTGCTTCCCCATTCTCGAGCTCCAGCACCCAAGCTTCCATCTCTTCCGCCCCCAAAAAGCACTCCAGCCATGTCAGGATCTGGAGCGCAGGGTAAATGGCTGGCTTCCTCCGTCAAGGAGGAGGACATCCAGAAACTCCGGGAGGCCGGGTATCTGGCCAAGGAGATCACGCACCGTCTCTCGATCGCAGGACAGATCATCCCTACTCCTAAACCCCATGAGAGGGTCATCTTCCTCCCTCATTTTGTCTGTGGTTGGGGTTTCCCCTCCACCCATTCGTTCGGGGACTCATGTATTACTATGGGATAGATTTCCATGATCTGTCCCACAATTCCTTCCTCAACATCTCAACATTTATTGTCGTGTGCGAGGCCTTCTTCCGCATCCCTCCACACTTCGAAATGTGGCTAAAGATCTTCAACATGAAGCCGAAGGTGGTAGGCGGCGAGCACGCCCAGTGCGGAGGCGCCATGGTGAGCAAGATGCCCAATGTCAAATGGCCATCATGTACATTCAACGAGACCGTCAAAGGGTGGCAACAACAGTGGTTCTACGTCACTAAGCCACGCGGCACCAAATGGGCCACAGCTCCATAATTTGATCCGAAGCCCCAGTGCAGCTCACGTGCTGGCCCAAGAAGGGCCTAGACTGGTCTTTGTCAGACGAGCCGACGGCGCTCCAGGCGCGTATCTAGAGCATGGGAGATAAGAATATCAAACTTGTCAATGTGGTCCAGGTGATGTTAGTTCGCCGGATCCTTCCATCCCAACACCGGACTTGCAATCTGTGGGAGTTCGATCGGGCCAAGCACCAGACCCTGCTGGAGTTCTTCGGCACAACACACGAAGACATCTGGAAGGTGCCATTCAAGCCCGGCAAGTCATGGCCAGACTCGGCTGATGATCACGGCCATAAATTGGACCGTCCCACAAGTTCGGTAAGTACTTACATGTTTTCAAGGTGTATCCTTTACTCGCATACTTGAGGGAAACGCCTAATATTTCCCTAATGATTCTCCCAGGGCTGGATGAAGAAGGTGGAGCGGATTTACTGTCTGGCCCCGCTGCTCGAAGAACAAGCAGGCCCGCATTCTGACAAAGATGCTGGTCCCGACACCTTATGAGGCGCCGAAGAAGAAGGCCAAGAAGGAGGTCAAGGAGACTAGGGGTGGTCTCTGTCGCAAGGGCACTTCTGACGTGGTGTCCAAAGACGCTGAGGCCCACTCCTCCACCGAAGAAAACGAGGAAGAGGAGGAAGAAGAAGAAGAAGAAGAAGAAAGCCATTCCCCCCCTGCGAGGGGGAGAAAGAAGAGGACGGAATCCACACGTTTGGAGGCCGAAATGTCTAAGAAGGGGAAAGCTTCCCTTCTAGACGAATCCACCATGGCCGCCGACAACAGCCTGGAGTGGGAACCCAGGGTCAAGCCCCTGGCCAAATCGTGAGTACTAAGAAACCCGAACACATTCATGTATCCAGCCTCACTATTGCATAGTATTAACATGTTGAGTCACACATTTTGTAGTCTGGCCAGGTCCAGCGTCGAGCGACCCTCATCAGAGGACTCGTTGGACCCGGACGCGATGGACAGCAGGACCATCCCGACGACCGCCTCTCCCAAGGCCATGGACAACACCGAGGTGTCGTACCAAAGGAACCCATGCCAAGGAGGGGCTTAGGAGACAGTCGGAGCGGCACCGGAGGGTCAAACCTCGGCAGCCGAACACATGGGGGAGTAGACCCACATGGACACTGACGGTGGGGGCCATCCTGAATTCGGCCCCCAGCCGAAGACCATTTCGGAGACCAGTACGGTTCCGGATTCAGGCAAGCAACCTTCTTCAAAATAAGGGGGTGCGCCTGTTCCGCGGGCGACCTCTGTCCACCTAGAGGCGCCGGATACTTTTTTGGAGGCGCTGCAAAGGCTTCCATTGTTGAAGAGCATCATACCCTTATGGGTGTGGTGATTGAGAAGATTCAGTCTGCAAAAAGCGGGCTGACCGAAGCCTGCACCAGCCTTCTAACGGGCTTTGAGGTAAGCAGTGAAGTTAAATATGAAAAGAATGTCACCATATAGATAGTAGCTCCTGATACACTATCTGGTGTTCCAAAAGAAATGCCGGATAGAGGATCAAATAATTTTCGCAGGAGACTAATTATAAAATATCTATGTGAATAAGCAGGCGTCGTTATTGACTGCAACCTCCCATACTGCGGAGGTCTCCGGACTGAAGCAAAGTCTGGAGCAGGCCGAGAAAGAGCTCGGCCAAGTAAAGAAGCAAATGGAGGATAACCAAGGTATGGAATAACCTTGTTTGTATTCAATACGGATGAATAAGTGATTTTGACTAAAAAAATGTCATGATATGTATTAGGAGTTGCGACCGAGGTTGAGGCTCTCAAGAAGGTCCTAGCCAAGGCCGAGAGGAAGGCGGCCAAGGCGCAGGCCGCTCATGAAAAGCACAAGGCTAGGGTCATTGAGGTACAACAAGAGCTCCAAGAAGTCGTGAAGAAGTGCGAGACCTTGGAGCAGAGTATGGAGGATAAAGAATCCGAACTCACCAAGGCTCGTCAATCCGCACATGATGCCCTGGCTGAAGCCCAAGGCGCCCTCCAGGAAATCCAGGAGGCCAGAAAAATCGCAGCGGGTAAGGCCTTTATTATGCAGAGCAAATATGTGAAGGAAAGGTTCCTTTTACTGACCCGAATTCGGAGTTCTCCAGGGGTGTTTGCGGATCTGCCATGCAGCGTGTCCGACGCCGCACAATTCTACCAAGCCGAAGAGGGGAGCTCCATGGAGAAGTTGTTCTGGTCGCAATAACTTGCGCCAGAACATCTAGTGCCATTTGTCGATCAGCCGAAACAGTTGGTCGAGCGGCATAGGGCGGCCGAACTAGCCATGGAGGATTTGATAATCCGGCTATGGCCTGCCGAAGCTATTCCCAGCAGCTACTTCAGACTAGTGAAGCGGCTGGTCAGTGCCTGCCCTCGGCTTGATGCCATCAAGTGGTCGGTCTACATCGAAGGCGCACGAATGGCCTTCGCCCGCACCAAGGTGCACTGGGCGAAAATGGATGCCACGAAGCTGATGACCGAAGGACCGCCCGCAGGGAAGGAGCACCGCAAGCCCGAGATGTACAATGATAGTGTCTTGGAGGGATCCCTCCTTGTAGCGGAGCAATGTGCCAAGGATATTATATTTCCATGAATATATTCATGTTATCCTATGTTGTAATATTGAACAAGATCGTTATGTAATATAATGCTTGTTATTTGAAATTGTACCTCCTGTGCGGCCGTTTTTATATTAATTCTGAGAGTTGGCCAGTCATCGGCTTCTGCCCCCCACGTAGGAACTATGGGGGTGTTCGGGATAAATCTAAACACTCTTTACTCCAGATTTTGGCCCTTAAAGGAGGTGTTTGGCGCAACGAACCAGGCAATCGAACTATAAGGCTTTATCACCGTCACTTAGCCATAGGAGTTTGACAATAAAAAAATGTAGGTGCAGCCCCTAGTGTTCGGAAGTCCGAACTTGGGGTACTATAAACACCTAATCGGATAAAAATCGATTCGTCGCACGATGCATTAGATATCGCATAATGCGGAAGAAATCGCTAAAGATTTTTTGACCACTCGAACAGTTGACCAGCTCTCGCTGCATCATGATAGTCAGTTTTCGGCTTTCTCTACTGAGGTGCTCGTCCGGAAGAACCGGGACATTGTCGCAGTAGTTCTCCCTTTACTACCCTAGCCGATATAGCGGAACATAAGGTAGCAAGCACAGGAGCCGGGCAACCCAACTATTGACCCAAGACATGATTCGGATCCGATGCATATAATGCCATAAGTTCGGGGTGCCGAACAACTATAAAGGTGTTCGGACTTTCTTGCCGTGTTATGGGGTACAATGAAGCCCCTGGCGAATTAAGGCATACTAGAGTGTACAGTTGCAATTTGACAAAAATATCAAAAAATGAAACATCAAGTGAATGTCATATAAATAGAGCCACAAATTGTTTTCATTGTAATTTAATAATACATCGAAGCGTATAAGTACAAGTAGTGCGATAAACAATATGACTTCTTAACCTGCTGAGACCAGGGGGAGCTTCATGCGGGTCCGGAGATAGATAGAATGACCATCGAGAAGAATATCTAGAGATTCCCTCGCGCGCTCGAGCTACTTCCTTACTTGGTATATCCGTCCTTTAATAGGTCCGGCAATCAGGTCGCCCATAACGGCCTAGACAAAAAGTAACCTGGAAACAAAAAGAAAATGTAAAATAATGTGTGTCCAGGAGCGGTTGAGCCGCATTGTGGAACAAAACCTAGCTGTGCCTCTGTCTATCCCCATGGTATCTTGAGTGTGTAGTTATGTGCGCACGGTATGAAGGTCGCAGTTTGTTCTGGGTTGGGATGGAGGCAGAATTGCTAGTCAAGCTCTTGACGAGCTAGATTATCCTGCTGCAGGGTAGTTCGGACTCGTTTGACAGTGTCTGGGAGCTTGGGCGCCGAATTAAGGTTCGACCTGAAGAGGCCGCTCTGTGCTTCTGCTGCGAGGGTAGCGGTTTGCTCCTTAGTACGGAGGGAGCGTTCCATGTTTCCATTGACTATTATGATACCATGTGGACCGGGCATCTTGAGCTTGAGATAAGCATAGTGTGGCACCGCATTGAATCGAGCGAATGCGGTTCGTCCGAGCAGTGCATGATAGCCACTACGGAAAGGGACGATATCTAAGATTAACTCTTTACTTCGGAAGTTATTCGGGGATCCGAAGACCACTTCTAGTGTGATTGAGCCCATACAACGGGCCTCTACGCCTGGGATGACACCTTTAAAGGTGGTTTTAGTGGGTTTGATTCTTGAGGGATCAATACCCATTTTGCGCATTGTATCATGATAAAGCAGGTTCAGGCTATTGCCACCGTCCATTAGAACTCGTGTGAGATGAAACCCATCTATGATTGGGTTGAGGATCAGTGCGGCTGAACCGTCATGACGGATACTGGTCGGGTGGTCTCTGCGATCAAAAGTGATCGGGCAGGATGACCATGGGTTAAATTTTGGGACGACTGGCTCCACCACGTAGACGTCCCTGAGCGCACACTTCCGCTCCCTCTTGGGTATATGGGTAGTGTATATCATGTTCACCATCTTGACTTGGGGGGGAAACTTCTTCTGACCCCCTATGTTCGGTGACCGGGGATCCTCGTCATCATCATTGCTATGCGGCTCCTTCTCCTTGTGTTCGGCATTTAACTTGTTGGCCTGCTTAAACACCCAGCATTCTCTGTTAGTATGGTTGGCTAGTTTATCAGGAGCGTCGTGGATTTGGCATGGACGATCGAGTATGTGTTCCAAATTGGACTGGCCCGGATTGTTTCTTTTATATGGCTTCTTCCGCTGACCGGACTTGGAGACGCTGAATCCGGCATTGACTGTCATGTATTTGGTGTTTTCACTGTTGTTTCGACGCTTGTGTCTGCTGCGTCGGGGCTTGGTGTTGCTATCTCTAGCTTCAGAAGTGCCAGGTTTACCTGAGTTGTTGTTGCTATGGGCTATCCAACTATCTTCGCCCGCACAAAAGCGGGTCATAAGCGTCATAAGGGCTGCCATGGACTTTGGCTTTTCTTGGCCAAGGTGTCGGGTGAGCCATTCGTCACGGATGTTGTGTTTGAAGGCCGCTAGGGCTTCGGCATCCGGACAGTCGACGATCTGGTTCTTTTTAGATAAGAACCTAGTCCAGAATTTCCTGGCTAACTCTCCAGGCTGTTGGATTATGTGACTTAGGTCATAAGCATCCGGAGGTCGGACATAGGTGCCTTGGAAGTTGTCGATGAAGGCGTCTTCCAGGTTCTCCCAACTGCCGATGGAGTTTTCAGGCAGACTGTTCAACCAGTGCCGAGCTGGTCCCTTGAGTTTTAAATGGAGGTACTTGATGGCGTGGAGATCATCACCGCGGGCCATATGAATATGGAGAAGAAAATCTTCAATCCATACCGCGAGATCTGTTGTCCCATCATATCATTCGATGTTTACGGGTTTAAACCCTTCTGGGAATTCATGTTCCATTACTTCATCAGTGAAGCATAGGGGGTGTGCGGCGCCTCTATGTCGTGCCACGTCGCGACGCAGCTCGGGTGGAGCTGGTTTGCGGTATTCGACCTGAACAGGGTTGTATTTGTTACGTCTGGCAAGGCGGACATTGTTGTGTATTGGGGCGCGCCCCTGCGATCCATAGATCGATCTGGTATGGCCTGCTTTGCCTTCTAAGTCATGCCGCATGTCATGTGTTTATCCCCGAGTTGTTGTGTTTCTATTTGTTTGGCAAGGTAGTGCGGGCTGGTATTCGGACTGAGTTGCCGCTTTATCCCAGCCACGTGGTGATCGATCAGCCGCATTATACGCTGGTAGTATGGGCTCCAGCGCTTTGTCATCGAATTGAGGTAGCAATTTGCGCTTCGGGTAACTTTTGGTTGGGCGTTCGAGTCCATATTCCTCGACTGCCAGGACCTGATCAGTCCATCTATCAATGAGCAGATCTTGATCAGCTTGAAGCTGCTGCTGCTTCTTCCTCAGGCTCTTTGCAGTGGCTATTAGCCGGCGCTTAAAATGCTCCTGCTCGACGGGATCCTCAGGCACAATAAATTCTTCATCGCCGAGGCTCACCTCGTCCTCGGAGAGAGGCATGTAATTTCTGTCCTCCGAGTCTTCGTTCATGGCATGTTCATCAGGGCTGGCTCGCCCGTCTTCCCATTCGACCTGTTTGAAAGTTGGCTCGACGGGGTCTTCGTTGTCTTCGGCATCGTCCAGAGTGTTATTTTCTCCTGTTCCGGTATCGCTATTTTTACCATGGCGTGATTTGGAGTGGCGCCGTTGATGTCGGTGCTTTGGCTGCTTCTCAGGAGGCTTATCCTCGACTGAATCCTTTTTGTCATCGCCATTGTTTTTCTTGGGTGTATCCACCATATATACGTCGTACGAGGAGGTGGCCGTCCAGCGCCCTGTGCACGGTGGCTCTTGCATCTCCTCCTCACCGGCATCATCGTCCATACCGTCGATGTCTTCGGAGTCGTAATCAAGCATGTCGGTCAAATCTTCGACAGTGGCTATGAAGTGGGTGGTGGGTGGGGATTGAAATTGTTCGCTCTCAGCTTCCAATTCGAACCGGATATAGTTCGACTGAAAATCCCCTGATAAGGAAAGGGCCCTGTCGGTGTCAAAACCGGCGGATCTCGGGTAGGGGGTCCCGAACTGTGCGTCTAGGCGGATGGTAATAGGAGACAAGGGACACGATGTTTTTACCCAGGTTCGGGCCCTCTAGATGGAGGTAAAACCCTACTCCTGCTTGATTAATATTGATGATATAGGTAGTACAAGAGTGGATCTACCACGAGATTAGAGAGGCTAAATCCTAGAAACTAGCCTATGGTATGATTGTTGTTCGTCCTACGGACTAAAACTCTCTGGTTTATGGTTACAGGTTACAGTGCCAATCCTACTAATTAAGCAAGGCCGGTGAAACAAAGAAACAAAACCAGAGCTGTTCCCATGGTCTGAGAATCCTCACTGGGATAATTAAAGATAGAGAAATGAACAATATAAACAAATATAGAAGACATTAAGCTATTGATCATAAACCTCGGAAGGCCGCAAAAATATCGTCATCAGGTACTATGTGACGGTAATTCCAACATAAAGCCAATCATCATTGGCTTCAATTGCGGTACAGACCTTTATAATGTAAAAGACTACTATTTCAAAACAATCGCGTTACTAAAAAAATGTCGGGAGAAAACAACACGTATCATCAGAGAATATAAATGCCTTCTCATCCACAGGAAAAATAGGCACTGTGTCAAAAGGTGTCCTAAGATTGTTTCAAGGTTTCATCATACGATACTCTGACGAAATCAGGAAGAAATGAAACAAAGATGTCATCATACAGGCACCTCAAGCCTCCCCTCGGATCAAGTGTTGGATTGGAAAGCAAGAAGAAGCAAACGAAGAACAGCCGAGAAAGATTTGGAGAAAGATATACTGTAGATGCTCAGTGGTGGCAATGTTTTAACTTGTTCGATTCTGCCAGCAATGTCATGCATGCAACAAGAAACAAAGTCTAGTTAAGTGTTGTGCAACAACAACAACAACAAATCTAGTTAAGGTGTTGTTCCCATCCCTGCACAGTAAGTGTAATGACTAGATAAGGGACAAAATTGGCAATTAACAACAGATAAATATATTACTACTCGACAGAATGAACATACTAGCAGATGTTATAGATGAGAGCACAGCATTGGGCCTCTTAAAGTGACTGCTCACCACTTGCAAGTTTCGAATTGTAGGGTTCGTCGCTGCTAATCCTAATGTGGCATTCCATTCTACATGAACGGCAAGTACCAAAACTTTCATATGATGATACTACAGCATTACACCACAAATTTCCGCCATATCTCCGTGGCGCTCACTCATCAGCGTGCTTCTTCTTCTTCTTCTTGTCCTTCTTAGCGGACACGTCGATCTCCATGGGGGCGTCCTCGGCGTCTGATTTCTTCTTCTTTTTTTTCTTCTCGCCGTCGGTGTTGGCTGCAGGGGTCTCCTCGGTCTCCTTGCTCTTCTTCTTTTTCTTGTTCTCACTAGCGTCGGTGACAGCTGCTGGAATCTCCTCCATGTCCTTGGATTTCTTCTTCTTCTTCTTGGACTTCTCTTTCTCCTGCTCGCCGTCCTCTTCAGCTGCCTCCGCAGTAGGTTCTTCCTCTTGGTGCTTCCTCTTCTTTGAAGCAACTTCTGACTTCTTTGGCGTTTCTTCAGTGGTTTGTCCAAGCACAAGATCTGCTGCTGAGTTGTAAGTCTGACGATGACAAACAAAATAAGGTCAGCCAAGTTTCAAACTCTAATTGTTCAACAACAGTATGTATTACTGGGAAATACAAAGGCTGTTGGTTAAACACGTGCTCTGTGACAGAATATGCAGAATCCCTCTTTTATGTTAGGTAACAAAAATATACAGTGCTCACTTGGACACTCTTAATTAAGAGCAAGTTTGGTTTTTGCTATTACAAACATATGTAATTGTTAGATCTGCCAGGATCTTGATCAATAAGAACAAAGTCAGTGTAACATCCTGATAATTATCTTTCAATTAAAAAATCATCTTCCAGTTAAATGAGAACTCTATTGTTTTTGACAAATGACAATGTTTAATAACTGGTCTACACTTTGAAACATAGAGCAAGCCAAAAACAACTTACTTTAGCGGGAGTGATCAGAGCACCACCACCCTTCCGGTCCTTTTCATACGCTTCTATCTTGGGCTTTCCTTTCGTGGAACCAGCAGACCTCCCAAGTTCTTTACCCTCGAGAACTCGGAGCCGTGTTTCAAGCTGTTCAAAGATAAAAATATGAGAACACTAGCTTATCTATGGTGTCAAAAAATTGCCTCTACAACACGGTAACAAGTACCTTGATCCTGCTTTCAAGACCCATGGAGTTATCGTCACCGTCAGCAAGGGCATCATATCTTATGGCAAGTGCACTCTTAGCAGCAAGCGAACGAGAGATCTTTCCCTTGTGCTTCGGAGCCGCCTGTCCAATTAATGATGCATGATAGATGAGACCATACTTTGGTGTAGCATGCTTTGTCTTCAGAGCTCTGAATAAGGCCTGCAGAAAAATATAACCAGTTTAAGTCCCTGGGGCTAAAGCTAAAGTTCAGTTGCAGCAAAAAAACGATAACTTCAACCACAAAAGCATGACAGTGGTCAACTACCAGACATCAAGTTCAACTAGTAAAAGAAAGAGGAATTTAAAAATTCACAGAAACACACTGTATGTAATTCAACAAACCTTCTCTGCCCCCAGAATCTGAATAGTGCTGCCAGGCTGCTTCGCCAGATTCATCAAACTACCACCATGGGAAATAAGGCGAGCGCCAACAAGTTCACCAACAAGTGCAGTCAAGTTGGGAGCAATGGTGTTCATCCTACTTTTTAGATAGTCATAGAGCTGGCCTCTGTACTCAGAAAGAGCCAGGACTTGATCACACAGTTCCCTAATGTTTGAGAGGTCAAGATCATTAACTTCTGTTCCCATGGAAATGACAGCTGCTTCCTTCAGCTCTGCTTCCACATCTTCTGGCAGTATCTAAAAGAAGCAGAAGCAATCACTTAATACCAGGTTTCAGGCACATGCAGAACACAAGTTTGGACATGTGGACACAGTTTACCTCAGAGAAGTCAAGGTTAACTGCATTAACACGATTGCCCATCATCTTCACAGCTTTCGCGTAATGGATATTATCTGCAACAATTTTTGTGAGCTCCGGAAAGTGCCAACCGTACCATTCACGGACCCTCATAGCATAAGTGTTAAGCTCCTTGTCAAGATCATCCAACAAGCCAATGGCCTGAATGATCATAGTATCAACCTGGGCACGATCATGAATTAGTTTAGCTTTACTTGCACATAGGTAAAAAAATGAAGAACATGCAGCCAAAAGAAGAGCATAACCAAAAGGCATGCTAGAAAATATAAGAGCATAGTTTGCAACAGTGAGCACAAAGCATGAAAATAATTCAGAGTGAGCATCACAATCCTGGGTGCTTTGCAGCAGTAGAAAGCTCACCTTTTCAGGGCTGAACTTGAGTTTATACCTAGACAAGCTGTGGGACAATCCTAGGCTCATTGGACCTAGATCATGCTCAGCTAGTCCAGACATAAGTTCAGTGAGCTGGTTCCTCAGCCCTCTCATCAGTTCCATAACAGCAGAGTTGTGAAGGCAATCAATTTGCTGCAAAATCACAATATTATACAATAATACTGATCAACGCATGTGAATGGAACAGCTGAGTCTCCAAACCAACCAGCTTTTCTTTGATGGCATTCCCAAGTTTAGAATCAGCAACAGCCAATGTTTCACCATCACAGTGCTTCTGCAGGAACTTGCGCAGACCCTTGCTGGGCTTGCTATCAATTAGCAAAGTAGCCGCTGAAAGAGCATCCGAGGTATTTTCAAACTTGTTGAAAGCCTTGAGCTCAACCACCTGATATAAAATCCACAACAGAAAGTCAGTTATAATCACTAATACAGGTAACAACCCTTAACATGAACCAACAAAGAGAAGCCTACAAGACAATGCTGAAGGATCTTAACAGAACAACAAGCACCGTTGGTCATTCTGCAGGAAACATGCAAAAGAATACAGCACAAAGGACCCACAAACTAAGCCTCTCACATTAGCCTACACAGACCAGACCATCTAGTACAACAGTATGCTAAATTAATTTGATGTAATAACTGGCTTGGAAAAACAGTAATTTTCACTTGTAACATTTGGGGAACCAGTAAAGATTGTAACTTTATCAAAGCAGCTACCAGAATAATCCATACACATGTTTCTGCATTAACAGATTCTATGACTGATTCCAAAACAACCACAGTAGTATAACTAACAAGGCACTGGAACCGTGAATAAACTAGTACTACACCCATGAGTAACTCAAAAAGACAAGAGTCATGAATCATCCCACCTTTCTTGCTTTGTCCGAGGAAGCAAAGTCCTTCCACAGATCCTGCGAACCAGAAGCACGGCAACCATTAGTCGACTACAAACAAAACAAACACCTTTGACCATATTGGTCGTACACTACACGGGTAGGGAGGGAGACGGAGGGAACGGAGCCAATACCTCGACGCTGCTGAGCTTCCCCTCGTCCAGCACCTTGAAGAGGGCGAACCCCGCGGGCGTCTCGAAGAGCACCAACATCTCCTCCTCCGCACCTGCCGGCAAAAACCCCAACCACGGCACGAACGCGTCAGCACACCAACCACGCCGCCGGGACACCACAAGAGAGAGCGGGGAGAAGGGAGGCCGCGGAGCCGCCGGCTAGGGATTCTTGTACCTTACCTGTGTATAGGAGGGAAGACGAGCGGTGGCGGCGGCGGCGGCGAGGGGGGAGGGGAAGAGAGGAAAGGAGGCGGCGCGCGGGGTGGGGTGAAGAAGGAAGGCGGCCAGGGTTTTAGGGCTCGGCTTATATTGGCGGAGCGAGAGCGTGGAGAGGTTTAGCAGGGCCCACCTCGCGCGTTCTGCTCCGTAGTAGCGGGCCGTTCCATCGTGGGCCGTCCTTGCTGGGCCTGGTATAACGGCCTCACAACGACGTGGCCCATCACCTCGAGACCCGGATTTGGTCAACCCTAAAAAGAAAAGATGTACAGTGTCGAGCTCGCCAAGGAACGAGCATCGGAGCATAGCTACAGTAATCAGCCTTTGTTTTTCCAGGAATCAGCCTTTGTAATTTAGTAGTGTGCAAGTTGGTTTCAAAGATACTTGCAATTCGTTTAAAACAAATTCTTCATAATTTATTCACCTAATCGAAGTGCCTTTGTATCGGACCAGTTTTGATTATGAAAAAAAACAATAACCATGCAGGAGAGCTGCATGTATTTCATTTACTCCATGCAAAAAACAAAAGTATTTCATTTCATAGAAAGAAGAGTGCAACGTCAAGAAGGCACCATATAACACCAATGATGGCACGACCCAAACAACAAAAACCACAACCTAAACAACATTGAGAAACTAAGGATCCAGGCACAAGTATAAGGACAACAAAAGCACACCTCTTTTCGGAATGGCCATTGTCACCAGCCCGAAAAGATCCAACTTGCACGAGCATGAGTGTCGGTGCGAGGGCGACCAAGCCAACTCCACTTCCACAATGAAAGACGCCATCACTACACGGAACGAGGCCAAAGCCCAATGCCACCAGAACGACCGTCACCCATGCCATAGAAGGAAGGCCAACGGGAGGCCAGCGCAAACAGAGGAGAGCAGGTAAAGTGCACGAGCAGCGAGGATGACTTCAGTCACGACCAAGATCAAGCAGGGCAAAATGAGCGAGGAAGATATAGGCAACGCGTCCCAAGGCAGCCAGACTAGAAGACGAGTGTGAGCCGCTGTGAAAACTAAGTCACTAACGCAAAACCCAACCACCAAGGACCAACGACCATAAAGCAACTAGCATCAAGCCATAGCTTGACAACAACTCAACACCCATTCCCCGACGCATAGGAATCGACGGGGGGTAGGAGGTGAGACGGTGGGAGGGTTGCCCAGGTCAAGATTGATCCGAGAGAAGAAGCAGGGCGACAAATCAGCAGCGAGCCGCCTGACTCTAGATGGACATGGTCGAACAAAAGTAGGAGCCCGCCAATAACGACCAATTCTGACTGGACAGCCATAGGAGGAATCATGCGACAAGAGTTTATTTTTATTGAGTCATCCCAATACGTACCAATGTCTGCTCCTTTTTCCCTTGCCACTGTGGGCCAAGTAGTGTTTGAGCCCAATCCTTCATTTTATTCATTTTACATTCTCCTCACAGATCCTTGTTTTACACAAGAAGACGACCCACGTACATTGAGTATTCACCAAGCACACCAACTATTGAACTGTTTGGGATTGTTCAAGCCCCGACAGTTATAGCTTATTAAATACATGGCTATACTTAGTTAATTCGGCTTCATTGGTGCATATTAGAAATTGTGTGGTCCCGTGTTAGGCAAAGTGAATATGCGCCAGAAATGTCATCAAAGTGAATACGTATCAAAATTAATATCTCTTAAACATATATCATTGCTAGACTGAGTGAATGCATGCGAGAACAAATACCTACGAGCATGTGTACTAGGATAGACTCGTTCTGACTATAATGATTAAGTGCACATTTTATGACATTGGGCTCCTAGAATTAAATCATGAGATCATAGGTTTTCTTGGAAGGTTATATTTTGTGAGGTTAGTATCATGAAATTCCAAGAGTAATTACCATGAACTTCTCTCTTTTTTCACTTAAAAATTAAAAATGATAAATGCACGAATATCTAGAGAATTCACTCAAATTAGTTTTACATCATTTTCCAGGAATTTGTACCATTAATTTCTATTTTTGTATAGAAGACACATAACTTGTTTGAATTAGTATAGTAAGTTTATAGCTGTGTTTTCTCTCCTATGGAAACCCTACCTTGTTAACCCGTCATGCTACAAGACACGGTAGCACCAAAATCAATACCCACTTTTGAGAGAATGGGTAAAAGTATAACTCGCATCCATGTTCAAACCAAAAGTTATACTCCAAATGGCAATCAACGTATATCGAAGATCAGACGAATCAGAGATGCGATTCCTGAATCCCTATCTAGGCTAATTTCATAGAAATCACAGCGGGGGGAATTTGGTCTATGGTCTAGAGGAAGGGGGGTGTTCAATCGACATAATACAAAATCTGATGCAAGTTTTCAAATTGGGTAGTTTTAAGCACAAGAGACTAGTTGAACAATCAAGCAAGCACAATGAGTAGAGAAGTGAAAAATAGAGTAACTTGCATGAAAGTGAGGGAGTTGAGTAGATTATGCAAAATTAGTTGACACAGGGATATTTTCTCGTGGTTCAGATAGTTGGCACTATCTTACATCCACGTTGATGGAGTCTTCGAGGCAAATGATTCTAGTTCTGGTTGTGATGCCCATCAAGTGTTCTATAGAGCACGGCCAACCTACTCCATCATGGCTTGTAGTTAGAAGCTTAGCTGGGGATAATATTTCATGAAATGAGTGACTGGGTGATCTCTTGGCTCGTACAAACCCATGTGTCCTTCACATGTAGAACTTGATAGGATCACAAGCGACTCATGACCACCTAGGATGCGCTCACCATCCGAGAGTAATAAGCAAAGCAATGTTAATTACTTGATATAAGAACTACTTGAAAGATCTGCAATCAAAGCTTCTCTCAAGAATCCATAGAAACACTCTCGCACAAGGATAGGATTCGTGGTGAAATAGATGAACTGGAGGTATAGGGATTCAATGAAGGGGATTTCTTGGCTATTAAAGAATCAATAAATGAACATAGTCACCCAACACTTTTTCTTCTTTTCTTGCCATGGTTCTTATATCTCTATGTGGTGGATGGATTGAGTGGAGTGGAATGTCATATTGTCATGTGGGTGGCTAGCACTGGAAATGTGGTGGACTGGTTGTAAGGGAATGGATGATTGGACAACAAAAAGGGTAGGTAGAGAATATATAGAGAGGGAGTTCAAACTCTGGCCATTACTTTAAAAACTTTAACTAAGACTCGGAAGCACCAATAGCTTGTAAACTAGCAAAACTACTGAACTAGTTCAAATAAATTTGAATGGCAATGCAGTGTTTAGAAATAAGGAGAAATATAGTACCCAGAAGTACTGATGAAAGAATGAGTGGGGGTTCCAAACACAAAAGGTAGCAGCTTTTTTGCGAGGATAAAAGGACTCAGAAGTACCCGTAAAACTAATTTCTCTGTAGTACCGTACAAAACAAAGCAATTGCTAGATTGAGAATTTGCAGAACAGAGCTAAGTCATATATTGGAAGCTCTAAAAGAAAGAAGCGAAGCTTCTGATGTGACAGTTTGACACGAGAAAAATCTCTTAGACTCCAGGGAGAACAGAAGAGAATGAGTATGGATTTCTCTCTCGCGCCGGGGAAAGAAAAAGAAGTATGAGGGAGTGCCAGTGTACCATAGTACACAAAGAAAAAGGTGCAGGAAACGAGTATTTCATTAATCTCACTGGAGAAACAAAATTACAAGATCCCATATAGAAAAGTACGCTCTGTGGCCTACTAGCGCGGCCAGCCTGGCTGTGGCGATTGAGGTCTATTGGTTCCATGGCCTAGGAAAGCTCCCGATTAATTACTCCTGTGGGTTGCTCCGCGAGATACCTCCTATTAAGCCGTGAGTTCGTCTTTGTCGTCTTCGCTTTGCGTTCTCCAAGCATGGTGATGGTGGTGTGTGTGGGCGGTGGTAGAGCATGTGTCCTCGTCGGTACACGTGCTGCAAGTAGCGTGACCTTTCCGGTGGCCGCACCCACTCTCGCCGTCGTGCCTCGTCGGTCTTGACGGTGTTGGAGTAGTTCTTGTTTGGGTACCATAGGTCGTACTCGGCTCAGACTTCTCTACGACCAGTAGCTTCGTTAGGGTATGCAAGGGGTTACGCCTTGCGGGAGTAATTGTCGGTGGAAACCAGTGTCGATGTAAGACCGTCGCGTTTCTCATATCAGCATGGCCGGTGTGTTCGACGCCTCGTCCAGGCCAGACGTCGAGTCCACGGCAGTCGGCGTAGTCAAGGCGCCGTCTCACGAGATCGTAGAGGAGCGTTGTTGCTGTTGAAGTCGCATCGCCTCGCCTCGCCATTGAGCCTTGTCTTCGGGTGGCATCATATTTCTTGACTCTGGCCTCGGATAAGTGTGACGTGGGTGGCACTATGTTAGTACATCATCCTTCTCGAGCGGGCCGCGGGGTAGTGTCACGGCATGGTGTCCTCTTCGGGACTCCGGTGTTCATCTAGCGTCGTAGTGGATCCATATCTAGGCTAATTTTGTAGAAATCACAATGCGGGGATTTGACCTATGGTCTAGAGGGGGGCGTTGAATAGACATAATACAAAATTTGATGCAAGTTTTCAAATTGGGTAGTTTTAAGCACAAGAGGCTAGTTGATCCTTAAACAATCAAGCAAGCACGACGAGTAGAGCAGTGAAAATATAGTAACTTGCATGAAAGTAAGGGAGTAGAGTAGATAATTCAAAATAGGTTGACACGAGGATGTTTCCTCGTGGTTCAGATAGTTGACACTATCTTGCATCCACTTTGATGGAGGCTTTGAACCAAACGATTCTAAAATTCAAGAATTCCGGTTGTGATGCCCATCATCATCACACGGAGCACGACCAACCTATTTCATCATGGCTTGCACTTAGAAGCCTCGCCAGGGATAAATCTTTCATGAAATGAGTGTGTAAGTGCATCTAGTGCCACCCCTAGTTGGTTTTGGAGTATTGACGACAAAGTTGGTTGAGGGACTAATGCGTTTGTGAGAATTGCAGGATAACGCAGGTAATGTCCCTCATTGATTCGGTTTACCTACCGGAGATGACCCCTAAAAATGTATGAAGACATTGAAGACAATGGTGGTGTGTGAAGATATTCACACTGAAGACTATGACATGAGAAGACATTGAGTGAAGACTATGGAGCGCGAAGACTGAGTTGTTTTGTTGTTTCCTTTTCTTCTTTGTTGAGTCATAGGAACCACCGTACTGTTAAGTGGGGTCCAAGTGAACAAAGTCAGAGTGATTGAAGTGATGCTCAACCCAAATCCTATGTCTTCGAGCGAAGACAATGAGAGCAAATCTTATCCAGAGCTGGATGAGTCAGTTTTGCTTGTAGCCCAAGTAAAGTTGCCGTGTGTGTTTGAAATCTGACCGTTGGAACACGTGTCAGTTCCTTAGTGACCCAGGGTCATTTCGAACATATCAGGCCGGGTTGTCCTGTGGCTATAAATAGCCCACCCCCTACACCATAAATTGGTGGCTGCTCAGAGTTAGTTTACGGCTTTTGTCGTTTTGAGAGCAACCCACCTCGAAGCCTTTGAGAGAGAAATCCTTGCGAGGAAAAAGTCCAAACACCCAGAGCCAAAGAGTGTTAGGCATCACTGAAGTCTTTCTATCTGTGTGACTTGAAGACTTATTACACTTGAGGACTGTGTATCCTCCAGCCGGTTAGGCGTCGTGTTCTGAGCATCCAAGAGTCATTGTGGATTGCCGGTGAACAAAGTCTGTGAAGGTTCAGAAGTATACCTTGAAGACTTACCAGAGTGATTGGGCGAGGACTGTGTGTCCTTAGCTCAAGGGGAATAAGGTGAAGACGCGGTCTTCTGAGTTGAATCTTAGCCTCCCTAACCAGACGTACAGTTGTCACAACAACTGGAACTGGTCCAACAAATCCTATGTCTTCAACTATGACTCGTTCTATCCCTTGCCTCCTTTACTTTGAGTTTGTCTTCGTGAAGTCATTGCTTATCTGTCTTATCTGTTTGACTTCATTGCTTGACCACTATTGTTTATTGGCTTCATACTATCTTCCATCCTGATCCTTACTACCTAGTTGCTATTAGTCTTTGTACGTTCACATTATTGCATACTTGACTATGGCTTGCTTGTTGTAGTTTATCTTCCGCTGCATATCAATTAGGTCATTTCTATTGTTTGTCTTCGAAACTTCCATGTTTTGAAGGCTTTGATAAAAATTGCCTATTCACCCCCCCTCTAGTCGATAACTAGCACTTTCAATTGGTATCAGAGCAAGGTACTCCCTTGTTCTGTGTGATTCGGTTTAACCACCTGGAGTTTAGCTATGTCGACTGCAGGGATAATCAAAGTCTCCGTTGCATGCCCCGTGTTCGATGGAACTGAATATCCCTACTGGAAGAATAAGATGCGCATGCATCTTGAAGCCATTGATGTCGACCTCTGGTATGTTGTCAAGAACGGTGTTCCAAAAACTGGTGAAGGTGTCACCCCTGCTGATGTCAAGAAGTTCATTCAACTGGAGTCGACTGCAAAGAACATCATCTGTGGTCATCTGACCAAAGGACAGTATGGTCGTGTGAGTGCTCTCGAAACATCAAAGCTAGTCTGGGACTGGCTGTCCAAGGTCAACGAAGGCGTCTCAACTCAGAGAGATCAAAGGATCAGTGTTCTTCGCAACCTCTTCAACCGCTTCAAGAGAAACGACAATGAAAATGTCCAACTCACGTTTGATCACCTCACCGACATCACAAATGAGCTTCAGGCTCTCGCGCCACTGAGATCACCAAGCATGAAATCGTCAAGACGCTGCTGAGATCTCTTGACAGCTCCTTTGACACCCTTGCCCTCATGATACAAGAACGTCCAGACTTCAAGACTCTTGATCCGTCTGACATACTTGAGAGGCTCAACACACATGAGTTCCAGCTTTCTGAGAAAAGAGATATCTATGGCCCCAACTATGGCTGAACTCGTGCTTTGAAGGCAAAAGTTGTTTCCTCATCTGAAGAAGAAGAATCTGACTGCGGTTCTGATGATCCTGAAGACATTGGAAGGGAACTTGGTATGCTTGTGAAGAAGTTCCAGAAATTCACCAAGAAGAAGGGCTTCAGAAAGTCTTCACGATCCAGTTCAAGAAATGATGAAGCTTCCACTCAAGACAACAAGAAGAGGACATGTGACAAGTGTAAGAAGCCTGGGCACTACATCTCTGAGTGGCCTCAGTGGGACAACGAGAAGAAGAAGAAGAAGAGCAAGGAATATGACTCTGATGACAAGAAGAAGAAGAAATCTTCAAAGTCTTCTTCCAAGTCCTAATCAAGGTCTTCATCTCATAAGAAGAGCTCATCTGGCAAGGCTCGTGCTTTTGTTGGCAAGGAAATGGATTCAGAGGAGGAGTCTACTTCTGAGGAGGCGGAGGTGGAATCTGAAGCTGAGTCTGACTCTGGCGTTGCAAGTCTGGCTCTAGCCACAGCCTATGTTGCCAAGTCCATCTTCAACACTGAAGACAATGACTCCCACACCAACGCTGATGATGACAAGGACGATCCTGCTCCCACCTACTGCTTCATGGCACGCGGTGCCAAGGTAAAATCACGTGATGCTTACTTTCAAACATCAAGTGAAGATGACTCTGATTGTGAATCTAAACCCAGCTACAAAACACTTGCTAAAATTGCCACTGAACAACAAAAGGCTATGGAACATACTCAAAAACTGCTAGACAAAAGCGATGACCTGTTGGACGCGGAAATGACACGTTCACAGTCCTTAGTTGAAGACATAAAAAATCTTCATGCTATGTATCAAGAACTTGAAAGTCTTCATGAGGCGCTCTCAACCACTTATGAAAAGCTCTCCTATGATTATGTTCAAAGGAAGCAAGAGCTTGAGAAATTGAAAGCGACTCATGAAGATCTTCAAAAAGAGAATGAGTCATTTCGCGCTCAACAGATCAGTTCCGCTCAGGATGGATTTGAACCACCATGTTTAAAATGCATTGAGCGTAATAACGCTACCTCTGTTGCCGAATGTTCCAATGCTGCTACTGTTGCTTTGTCTTCAACTACTGATGTGGTAACTAACCCCTCTGCTGAGGATACCACTACTATTGCTGATGAAAATGCTAGGTTGAAGACATTGCTTGAAACATGGATGTATAAAAGTCTGAAAGGGCATCAGACACTCTGCGATGTCCTCAAAAAGCAGATTCTGAACCGAAACCCTAGGAAAGAGGGTGTTGGGTTCGAGAGGAAAATGAATGTTGATGGCTCCTACTGGAAGCCTGAGCAGTATCCCAAAACCACATGGGTTGTTGCAAAGGAACCTTCAGTGGATCCATCCACCTTATCTAGCTTTACCTGTGCTAATCCTATTATCATTGATGAATCCTTTGATGCAAACTATAAACTGTTCAAAAATCAGAATGGTGAAGTGTTTGCCAGGTATATTGGTACTAACTGTAGGAATGGACCGCCAATGAAGAAGATCTGGGTTCCCAAAAGCTGTCTTGAGAATCTTCCTGTGAATGTTGTCATGACACCACCAGGGAAGAAGACAAACCCCAGACCAAAGGCGTCACCTGGTCCAACGGCTTCATACGGAACCAGGACTCACCTGAGTCACCCTAACGCCAATGTTTTGCAGGGAAATCATACTCAAACTAATGACTATGAACGTGTGTCTTCAAACCGCCATGTTCATAGGACTAAGAACTTTTCTGCTTACTCATATGAGTATCATTCATCTCCTGCAAGGCTATTTGCTAGGGCTCCAAAGCCAAAATTCTCAGATGCTGCACTTAGACTCATTGCTTCTTAGCCACCCCTAAAGATGTGGGTGGTGAAGAAGATCTAACTCTCTTTGCAGAACATGGTCTCCAGCCAGCAATCAAAGGTGTCCAATATTATTGCTGGGGACCTAAAACACTATAAGGGACGCATGATAAAATGACTCACTGTGTATTCCACATATAAATTGCTTACCTGTCATACTGTGTGCTCTAACTTTCATCTAAGCTGTGATAATCCTAGTGTGCGTCAAATGCTTATGCTTCACAACATACCTTGTGAAGCCTATCCTCCTAACTGCACTGTAGGGCATGACACCTCGTGCTTCAGAATGGATTATGGACAGCGGATGCACTAATCATATGACTAGTGATCGAAGTCTTCTCATGGACTCAACCTTACGTCCATCCGACAAGAGTCAAATCACATTTGTTGACACTGGTAAAGGCCAGGTATTGTGTCTAGGCAGAGTTGCAATCTCAAAGGATCAACACATGGATAAAGTGATGCTTGTTGAATCCCTTGGATTCAACTTAATGTCTGTCTCAATGCTTTGTGACTTAAACATGATTGTGATACTCGGAAAATATCGTTGCCTTGTACTAATGGAATCTGACAAGTCTCTAGTCTTTGAAGGGTATAGGAAAGGTGATCTATACATGGTAGATTTCTCAGCAGGTCCACAGCTTGCCGTATGTCTTCTTGCAAAAGCTTCAGAATGCTGGCTCTGGCATCGAAGGCTGGGGCATGCTGGCATGAGGAACTTACACACTCTCGTCAAGAAGAAGCATGTCATAGGCATCGAAGGTGTCAAGTTCAAGAAAGATCATTTGTGTGGTGCCTGCGAAGCTAGGAAGATGACTAGGGCGAAGCACCCCTCGAAGACAATCATGACGACATCTCATCCCTTCGAGCTGTTGCACATGGACTTATTTGGCCCTACTCACTACTCTACCCTCACAACAACAGCGTGTCTCTATGGCTTTGTCATTGTTGATGACTACTCAAGATATACATGGGTGCACATAATTCTCTACAAGACTGAAGTACAAGATGTCTTCAGACGATTCGCCAATCGAGCAATGAACAACTATGGCGTCAAGATCAAGCATATCAGAAGTGATAACGGCACTAAATTCAAGAACACCGGGCTTGATCTTTATTTGGATACAATGGGAATCACTCATGAATTCTCTGACCCATACACACCTCAGCAAAATGGCATTGTAGAGCGCAAGAACAGAACCCTCATTGAGATGGCTCGAACAATGCTCGATGAGTACAAGACACCAAGAAAGTTCTAGCCTGAAGCTATTGATACAACTTGTTACATCATCAACCGTGTCTACATCCATAAGCTTCTGGGCAAAACATCCTATGAGCTCCTTACTGGCAAGAAGCCAAATGTCAGTTACTTCAGAGTTTTTGGTGCTAGGTGCTGGATCAAGGATCCCCATCACAAGTCAAAATTTGAACCCAAAGCTCATGAAGGCTTCATGCTTGGTTATGGAAAGGATTCACACTCTTACAGAGTCTTCAACCTCTTTCACTACAAAATCGTTGAAACTGTGGACGTGCGATTTGATGAAACCAATGGTTCACAACGAGAGCTCCTACCAAGCACACTAGATGAAGCTCCTTCTAGCGAATCTATTAAGCTGATGGGAACTGGTGAAATCATGCCCTCTGAAGCACAGCCTGAAGAGCAACTTATCATTTTTGCACCAAACCAACCTGAAGACAATGCTCAGACCGAAGACAATCCTCCCAATGATGACAATGATCAGCATGAGCAAGGTCTTCGTCCAGTTCATCCTTGTGTTGCAAATGAAGTACAAATTGAGAAGATAATTGATAGCATCAATGCACCTGGTCCACTTACTCGCTCAAGAGCAACGCAGTTAGCAAATTTCTATGGGCATTTTTCATTTGTATCAATATCTGAACCCAAGAAAGTTGCTGAAGCCTTTATGGAACCTGAATGGATTCAAGCCATGCAAGAAGAACTTCAACAATTCAAGCTGAATAATGTTTGGGAACTTGTCAAGCGCCCTGACCCTCGCAAGCATAACATTATTGGCACTAAATGGATATATCGGAACAAGCAAGATGAGCATGGTCAAGTCGTCAGAAACAAAGCACGTCTTGTGGCACAAGGATATACTCAAGTTGAAGGAATTGACTTTGATGAAACATTTGCTCCTGTGGCTAGGCTTGAAGCTATTCGCATACTGCTAGCCTATGCTAATCACCACAACATCTTGCTATATCAAATGGATGTGAAGAGTGCTTTCCTCAATGGCAAGATTGAAGAAGAAGTGTATGTTTCTCAACCACCTGGCTTTGAAGATCCAAAACATCCTGATATGGTGTACAAACTAAACAAAGCACTGTATGGCCTCAAACAAGCTCCTCGCGCTTGGTATGATACAATCAAAGACTTCCTGAAGAGCAAAGGCTTCAAACCAGGATCCCTCGATCCCACACTCTTCACGAAGACATATGATGGTGAACTGTTTGTATGCCAAATATATGTGGATGACATAATCTTCGGCTGCACCAACCAGAAGTATAGTGATGAGTTTGGATACATGATGCAAGAGCAATATCAGATGTCCATGATGGGTGAGCTGAAGTTCTTCCTTGGTCTTCGAAATCGTCAACAAAGAAACGGCATCTTCATATCTCAAGAAAAATATCTCAAAGACTGTCTGAAGAAGTTCGGCATGCAAGATTGCAAAGGTTACACGATGCCAATGCCAGCCAAACATCATCTTGGTCCCGACGACAATGGTAAAGAGTTCGATCAAAAGGTATACCGCTCCATGATTGGTTCTTTACTTTACCTATGTGCATCTAGGCCAGATATTATGCTCAGTGTTTGCATGTGTGCTCGATTCCAAGCGGCACCAAAGGAATCACATCACTTAGCTGTGAAGCGAATTCTTAGATATTTGGCTTACACCCCAACACTCGGATTATGGTATCCAAAGGGCTCAAAATTTGATCTGGTTGGATTCTCGGATGCTGATTATGCTGGTGACAAGGTGGATCGCAAGTCCACATCAGGAACATGTCACTTTCTGGGACGATCACTTGTCTGTTGGTCTTCAAAGAAGCAAAACCGTGTATCACTCTCAACTGCTGAATCTGAATACATTGCTGCTGGATCTTGTTGTGCTCAGCTTCTGTGGATGAAGCAAACTCTCAAGGACTATGGCGTTAATCTGAAACAAGTACCTCTCTTCTGCAACAACGAAAGCGCAATCAAGATTGCCAACAATCCAGTCCAGCACTCTAAGACAAAGCATATTGAAATTCGTCATCACTTTCTCAGGGATCATGTCATGAAGAAAGATATTGACATCATTCACGTCAACACTGAAGAGCAACTGGCATATATCTTCACAAAGCCCCTGGATGAGAAAAGGTTTTGCAAGTTATGGTGTGAGCTAAATATCTTGGAATCCTCAAATGTCCTGTGATCAAGCACACATCCTAACACTTATGCATGTTGATGACTTAGATGTACAACACACGAAGTAAAGTATATCTTCAATCAATGAAGACTTACATTCTGAGTGTGAATACATTAACATGGAATTTGACTTCTGAGCGCCACGATAATTGTGCGCCGTGTCTGGGTCTAATACTATACGGTGGGTAACGCCACCACCAAATGTTTTGGTTTGAAGTGTTTCACTCATGGCGTTATTGTTGAATATCTTCGAATTTGATTTGACTTCAAAATCTCAACTAATCTTTATGATTTACTTCACTAGGTTGATTTGATTGCTTTCTCATATATATATATATACCAGTATTCTGTCCTCTACAGCATTCACTTATAGCTATGTCTTCATTATTGAATCTTTTGAACTAAGTGAATGTGATCGGACCCTAATCTCTCTATGCTTACTATCTCAAACTCTATCTGTCCAAATCATATGCATTCTATTGAAACTGTCGAATGTCTTCTCTGCATCCTTGTCAGCAGAAGACATAGAGACAAACATCAAGTCCTTTTAAATGATTCATCTTTATTGTCGAAATCCGGAGAAGCCGGAACAACCATTCGACAAACTTGGTGGGCGTGGGAACGTGGGACAACTCTGAGTATGTTGCATGCTTGCCACGTGTCCCACGGATGTGAACAGATAGGGGCACCTGCGTAATTGCGCTGTGCCGCACACCTACTTATAAATACGTGTCCCCTGCGGTCAAGAAAACCTTCTTCCACCTCTCCACCTCGTCAAAACCCTAGCGCCACCGCTAGCTCTCGACGACGCTGACGATGAAGCGCATAGCTGCCGCGACTTCTCTGACGCCGTCCTCACGCCGGCCGCGGGCATCGTCCTCTCCGCCGCCGCCGTAGGTGTCCTCCGTCGCCAAGTTAGGGCACGGTGGATTGAACTGCTCGGTCTCCTATTCATCCCATCTAGCAGTTCATCGTGTGGTCAATATAACTCTATTTTTACCAGCTTTTTGATCCTCAATGATTCATCCAATTTACCAAAACTGATTTCTGTCTATACAAAGTTACATCTATTCTGTTTGCATCTCATACTGCCTAGTATATTCACTTAAGCTTCATATCTAGTTAGATTCCTCACTTGTACTTATTCACGGATTCGTACAAATCTAGAACCGACTCTCAACATATAAGTGAATGTCTTCGCAACATGAGGTCAATGTCTTCAAACTGATTTATCTTCAAAATCTTCTGAGAATGCATATGACCTCTTCCCCTTCCCTCACATCTCTAATGCTGTCACAGGTACATGTTCGTGGGAGAATCCCTAGGTTCTCATAGTCTGCATTCGTTTGCAGAATTCTTACAGCAACACATTAACTCTCCTGAAGCTAGTTCCTGTTTGACCAGCAAGCGAAAGCCCTTGAAGCCTTTGAACATATTGAAGCCATTCAGTTTGAAGTTCATGGCTGCAGAGAAATCAGTAAGGAAGGGTGGCAGATAGCATCGAGGGGAACATCAAAGGATCTGCCTGATGATCTTGCAGAACTATACAAGACAGATCTTGAAGAGGATTATAATCAGCGCAAGACATGAATCCAATGGATTCGACGCTATTGGGCTGAACAATGGTTCAAGTACAAGTTTGTGACCCAGGAGTACGCTGAGAAGAATGCTATCAAGAGTCCTTGGGGTGATATTCTCTATCGAGGCCTTCCCCCCAAGAACCAAGATGAAGCAATTGCACAAGAATTCTATCCTTGTATGGTCCGTGGACCACAGCCTGAGAATGCCGATCCATCATCATTGCTCTGGTGTCGTGACGATAATCTCTTCAAGCGCAACTTCCAGTATGCAAAGGCATCGTCAAAGGAAAACAAGAAGTCATGGGGATTATACTTCAATCCTGGTTCCTCTGCTCCCCGTGATGATGGCACACGTGAAGCTGAAGAAAATGAAATCGGCCCCTTCTCAAACCTTGATGGCCTCATCTCATACATCTTGGTACAAGGTGCCAAAGTGGATCATTCTGACAATGATGCTGATTCTGATGAAGCCCCAGCTCCTCCTCCAAGGCCGCAGAAGCCAAAGAAAATTAAGGCTTCATCATCAGCTGCACCTCCAAAAGCTTCTTGTGTGAAGCCACTGGCCACTACACCTCCTGAAGACAGTGTGCAGTCTGAAGATCTTTCACGCATCTCCAAGAAGACGGAGAAGAAAAAGAAAATCATCAAGAGTACTGATCAGACTTTGACTCCTGCTGCCATTCTGCGTGAAGAGCACATTGATCTGTCCAGCGATGACGATCTTGCAGATGATGCTCTTGAGCAACTGATCAAGAGCAAGGAAGAAGCTGAGATCTTCAACAACTTGCCTCTCTTTGACGTGGCAATCATCCATAACTTCATTGATGAGTGGTTTGATACACCAAATCTCAGCTTTGATGACTTGCAACTTCCCATTGGCCTCAGCGTCGCCTTCAATGGCGCCATTGCTTCTGAGCTAGCTATTGCTCAGCGCATCGTCGAACTAAAGCACAAGATTGACTATGAAAAGGCTCAGTTCAAGAAGCATGTGGCCAAGCTCAGCGTGCAAGATGTCAAAAACTTCAAGATCATGCTACATGAGCTCAAAGAAGCCTTTCACAAGAAGCGCGAAGAAGCTCGTGGCTCCAGAGAGCGCATGAAGAGTCTGGCTGACAAGTGTGTGCTTGCCTACAATGAGGCTAAGAAGCACAAGGCTCTTGGTCGTCCTAGCATCGACCCCAGGATGGCTGCAAAGAAGAAGAAGAAATCGACTGTCCAACCTGCACCTTCAAGGCAAGATGAACCTCGCATTGTCTTCGCAAGCAGCATGACTGGCTCGAAGCCAAAATTCACGTCAACCGCTTCAGAACAGAAGAAGACGAGGGCTGCAGAGGCTGAAGCCAGAAAAAGGAAAACCTTAGAAGCCTCTGATGCTGCTCCCTCCAAGAAGAAGCGCAAGATCAAGAAGAATCGGGCTGCTCCCACAGAGCCCCTTATTGTTGAACCCATCTCAGTGGTTCGTCCTGCATCTGCAACCCAAGAACTACGAATGACTGTTCATGAGCCTGCTTCCACAGAGGCTCCTGAAGCTGAAGAAATTCCAGCAGTTGATCCCATCACTGTTGAAGACATTGGTCACCATGACAATGTTGAAGATGATGAAGTTCTTCCTCAAATTGAATACAATGTGGTATCATCGCCTGTTCATACGAACAGCGAAATCATCAGCATTGGTCGTCCTCTGACGCCAATTGCTCAGGATGCTTCATGGGCTGATCGCCCACAACAACAAGACTCCCCCAGTACTCCCCAACAACAACAAGTCACACCATCCGTGCAAGTTGAAGAGGATGAGGACCTGCCTACTCCATCTCCAAAGGCGTCGCCTGTATTACAAAGGCTTCACAGAGGACCAAGGCCTCAAGTCCCTCTTCCGAGCGTTCCAGAAGGAGAAGTGCACCATCAACCTGTTGCATGTCAAGTGTTTTCAGAAGCCACTCCAACCGTGAATGTCTCCGTGTCTAAAGCCCCAGCTGCTGAAGACAATCCGGCTGCATTAGCCGATGACGAACATTAAGAAGCACGTGTCCCTACTCCCCCCATTCCTGAAGAAGCTGTTCATGAAGTGAACGTATCTGTGCCTGACCCTCCAACTCATCAAGTGGAGGTTGAAAACCTTGAGGCTGCCACCACCAACACCAATGAAGCCAATGACATAGTCATGGCTGAAGCTAATGTGGAGCCTATCCCAAGCACCGTACCAGAAGTCAATGCTGAAAATGCTCCTGAAGCTTCTATTGTGCAGCCCGAAGCCACTGTTGCTGCCAGTGCTCCTGTTCCGCCACCAAGGCCCTATACAATTGAGCAAGCATACAACCATGGTGAGCTAATCACAGTAAGATGGCCCGTTCTGGTCCCTCCGCCTAATGTCTCTGGTCCTCAGTTTGACTATCACATTGAGCATAGGCCTCAGGTCCAGAAGCCAAAGCCAAGACTGCCAAGGTTTCATGGTACTACCACCTCTGTCGGGTCCTTCAATGCAAATGGCTTCAAAAGCCACAACACATTCTTTGATAGCTCAAAGAACCCCTACACAAGGCCAAGAATATCATCAGATCTTTCTGGAGTCATCAGCAACGAAGCTATTACTCCTGTGTTCTATATGATCAAGGGCGCATTTTCCCTCATATGCGCCTCGACACTGAAGCCATTGCTGGACTACCATGCTTAGAAGAAGCACTTGACTACTTTTGTGATGTTGGTCTGCTCAGCTTTGTCACAGACAAAGAACATTGGAATGAAGAACTTTTGCTTCAATTTTATGCTACCCTTCACATTCACGGATATAACAGAGATACAAAGACATGGGTTCTCGAGTGGATGACAGGAAATGTTCATCATGAAGCCAAAGCTCTTGACATCATTGAGCTCACAGGCCTATCCACTCCCGGAGAACTATATGAACCTGGTTGTCAAAACCACCGCAATGCACTGGAGAGCATCTTCCATAAACCAGAACCAAACATGAGCCAGATGTTGAGCATGATGAAGCCTCTGCCACATGATGCTGAATATCCAAAGGATTTCTTTGTTGATGACCTTGAGTGTCTGCCGCGCACCTTATATCACATCATACGGCGGACTCTGTGGCCGATCAAAGGACATTCATCAGCTACAAAACTTGAAGGAGCCATGAAGACATTGGTCTTTTACATCCTCAATGGCATCAGCTTCAATGCACAAGATTTCTTCCTTAGGCAACTGGCTGCATCTGGATCTGACTTGTTTGGCCTGAAGTTCTATGCTCCATGGGTCATGCGCCTCATCAAGCTACACTCTGCTGTCAACTATCAACCCTCTGCTCGCAATCATGTGATTTTTCTACCAGAGGTTGATATGTCAGTTGAAGCCATATACCCTGAACCTGCCAAGAAGCCTCTTAGTCTTCAAAATGCTGAACACCAAAGCTTCACTCAGCCTATTGAAGGAGTCCATGCAGTAACTCATGTATATCCAATGGCTGGGAACACTCGTCTACCTCATCGTGCGCCAACTGAAGCTACTAAGAGCACAATTGCTCAAAGGCCTCGGAAGCGCTCTCGGGTCCTAAATGACCGAGAACTTCTTGTGGCCCTGCATCAGAAACAAGATAAGCATCATTTTTGGCCCAAGCCTCAGATGCAAAGCCTCTTGGTGGATGTAAATCGCATTCAAAACCTTGCCACCAAGAATGCATTTGTCACTCACGAAACTTGTCGGCGATCATGGAAGAGTTTGACCCTGCTCAGTGCTGAAGCAGATCTTCAAGACGATGGCTTCACTGAAAGATTCAAGTTTGACTCCACTCCTCCACAGAATGCTGTCCTACGTAGAACTCCATCTCTTGAAGACTCTGACTATTCTTCCTCCGCCGCAACTGTAAATGCCAATGTGATCGATGATGAAGACAATGCAACTTCACCGCCCCCTACTTCTGCACGCATCGACACTGCACCAAGTTCGTCTGCACTGCCAAACAACAACGACAACCCTACTGCTTCACCTACTCCTCATCAGGACGAGTAGATGCTCTATGTCTTCAAACCTTTTTGGTCATTACTGACAAAAAGGGGAGAAGCATATGAGTTGATAGTCTTCAAGCGGGTTCATAAGGGCGGTTGCTTTGTATTTTTGCCTAGTGCTTACAACTCTTGCTTTTGATACACTTCGTTCTTTGAGTTGTAACACTTAAACTTGATGGTCATTTGCTACTTATTTGCGTTTCCACGTGCGATGATAACTTCCGCACTTAGATCATTCTGCAGACGTCCATTTTTCATTATGCATGTCATTCTCTTAGTTATATCATTTCGTACATGATGAATTATCTTCATAAGTTGAAGAGGATCTCCACAAGTACAACCTGCCATGTGCATTTGCATTCCAAAAGCAAATTATTATATGCACATCTTCAGGGGGAGCCCTTGCTACTTATGAAGACAATACGCTATCCTTTAGAATTTCACATACTTCTTTCCCGTTGAAAACTTCAACCAGTTTGTCATCAGTCACCAAAAAGGGGGAGATTGTAAGTGCATCTAGTGCCACCCCTAGTTGGTTTTGGAGTATTGATGACAAAGTTGGTTGAGGGACTAATGCGTTTGTGAGAATTGCAGGATAACACAGGTAGTGTCCCTCATTGATTCGGTTTACCTACCGGAGATGACCCCTAAAAATGTATGAAGACATTGAAGACAATGGTGGTGTGTGAAGATATTCACACTGAAGACTATGACATGAGAAGACATTGAGTGAAGACTATGGAGCGCGAAGACTGAGTTGTTTCGTTGTTTCCTTTTCTTCTTTGTTGAGTCATAGGAACCACCGTACTGTTAAGTGGGGTCCAAGTGAACAAAGTCAGAGTGACTGAAGTGATGCTCAACCCAAATCCTATGTCTTCGAGCGAAGACAATGAGAGCAAATCTTATCCAGAGCTGGATGAGTCAGCTTTGCTTGTAGCCCAAGTAAAGTTGTCGTGTGTGTTTGAAATCTGACCGTTGGAACACGTGTCAGTTCCTTAGTGACCCAGGGTCATTTCGGACATATTAGGTCGGGTTACCCTGTGGCTATAAATAGCCCACCCCCTACACCATAAATTGGTGGCTGCTCAGAGTTAGTTTACGGCTTTTGTCGTTTTTAGAGCAACCCACCTCGAAGCCTTTGATAGAGAAATCCTTGCAAGGAAAAAGCCCAAACATCCAGAGCCAAAGAGTGTTAGGCATCACTGAAGTCTTTCTGTTTGTGTGACTTGAAGACTTATTACACTTGAGGACTGTGTATCCTCCAGCCGGTTAGGCGTCGCGTTCTGAGCATCCAAGAGTCATTGTGGATTGCCGGTGAACAAAGTCTGTGAAGGTTCGGAAGTCTACCTTGAAGACTTACCAGAGTGATTGGGCGAGGACTGTGTGTCCTTAGGTCAAGGGGAATAAGGTGAAGACGCGGTCTTCTAAGTTGAATCTCAGCCTCCCTAACCAGACGTACAGTTGTCACAGCAACTGGAATCCTGTGTCTTCAACTGTGGCTGGTTCTATCCCTTCCCTCCTTTACTTTGAGTTTGTCTTCGTGAAGTCATTGCTTATCTGTCTTATCTATTTGAGTTCATTGCTTGACCACTATTGTTGATTGGCTTCATACTATCTTCCATCCTGATCCTTACTACCTAGCTGCTATTAGTCTTTGTACGTTCACATTATTGCATACTTGACTATGGCTTGCTTGTTGTAGTTTATCTTCCGCTGCATATCAATTTGGTCATTTCTATTGTTTGTCTTCGAAACTTCCACGTTTTGAAGGCTTTGATAAAAATCGCCTATTCACCCCCCCTCTAGTCGATAACTTGCACTTTCAGAGTGACTGGGTAATCTATTATCACATATAAACTCTTGTGTCCTTCACACATACTCTCTCCGTCCCATAATACAAGAGCATTTTTGACACTAGTGTAGTGTAAAAGACGCTCTTATATTATGGGACGGAGGGAGTAGAACTCAGTAGGACCACAAGCGACTGCTAACCATCTAGGATGCGCTCATCATCTGAGAGTAATAAGCAGAACAATGTTACTTGATATAAGAACTCCTTGAAAGACCTGCAATCAAAGCTTCTCTCAAGAATCCATAGAAAAAGTCTCTCACGACGATATGTTTTGTGGTGAAAGAAATGAACTTGAGGTATAGGGATTCAAGAAAGGGGAGTTCTTGGCTGTTCAAAAATCAATAAGTGAACATAGAGCCACACAACACTTTTTTTCCTTCTTTGCTTGCCATGGATCTATGTATCTTTGTGTGGTAGGTGGATTGATTGGAGTGGAATGTGATGCTAGTGCCTAGCAATGAAAATGTGGTGGACTGGTTGTGAGGGAATGGATGATTGGAACCAGAAAAGGGTATGGTAGAGAATATACATACATACAT